>NC_050583.1:47231463-47326463 GCF_013368585.1 Megalops cyprinoides
AATTGCGTGCAGTGCTACAGTGAGGATGGGCTTTTAGAAGTGCCAGCTGCTGAAGCAGGCGCTTAAATAAACACCCTTAATGGTGGTTCAGAGATGCTGTGTTAGTGTTAGCGTTAGCATTAGCGCCTGCCTACAGCGGGGTTTGAGACTGCTTGTTTTCCACGCTCTACATGTGAGATGTGACATTTGCTCATTTGCATGTTCACGGCTGCGTGTCGTCTGGCTGCTCTGTAAATTTAGATCCCTTACGACTGACTTCATGCATGTGCGTGCATCTGCACATCTGTTTGTGTCTGTGTCTATCTGTGTGTGTGCAGTTGCATTTATCTGCATGTATGTATGTGTGCACGAACATACACTGCCTAGCCAAAAAAAAGTCACCGTTTGGATTTAAGTAAGCAAATGATCTGGGGTTGCTTCAATTGGTCAGGTCTAGGCTCAGCAACGTTATGTGGCAATAAAATGAAGTCAGCTGAGTACCTGAATGTACTGAATGGCCTGGTTATCCCAATCAATGGATTTTTTTCTCCCCTGATGGCACGGGCATATTCCAGGACGACACTGCCAAGATTCGTCGGGCTCAGATTATGGAGGAGTGGTTCAGAAAGCATGAGGAATCATTTTCACACATGAATTGGCTACCACAGAGTCCTGACCTTAACGCCATTGAAAGTCTTTGGGATGTGCTGGAGAAGACTTTACGAAGACTCTCCCGTCATCAATACAAGATCTCGGCCAAAAATTAATGCAACTCTGGAAATAATTAAATGTTGTGACGTTGGATAAGGTTGTCGAAACAATGCTACGGCTAATACGCACCGTAATCAAAGCTAAAGGCGGACCAACAAAATATTTGAGTGTGCAACTGTGTGCGTGTGTGTGTATGTGTGTGTGCCTGTCTGTATTTGTGTCACAAATCATCTCATTCTTCAGTAACTGTTGTCCTCTTTTCCTGAAAGTGGCAGATACTGCCAGTATGAAATTTCCTTTAGCAAGCCTCTTTAACCATTCAGAAATGGTTAAAGATTTATAAATGGTTACAGATTTAGAAATCTGCAGAATCTGGAGTATCAGGTCAGTGTACGCCTGTCCTGCCACCTCTCTCCACTTTCTCACCTCACTGATCTTAGGTCAGTCTTTCCCAGCACACCCAGCTCCAGACTCTCTCCCTCACTGTTTCTTGATACCGTCCTTTGCGTAGGTTGGAGGTGCCATGGGTCTCAGGGCAAGGGTCTTATTATTTATGTGTCCCTGTTCAGGACTACTGATCACAGTCTGACACCAGAGACAAAACTTATGCAAAACTCATCATAATAATGATAAGAATATGGATTCTTATGATGATGATGATGATGGCGATGACCCTAACCAACAGCCTGACTGTTGACCTCTCAGCTAATGGGGAACAGTCACCTAAATCACACCAGACTGCCTGGTTGTCCTCAGGGCAGCTGCCGTATGGGACATGTGTCCATAGCGATTTACTGAAACAGACAGTTTTATAAGTGTACCTCTCTTCACATTTCTCCAGTGAAACGCAGCTCAAAGCCAGGGAGCGCAATCCACACCTCGATTTCTCAACCAGTTGTTCTGGATGCATGCAACTGCCTGTATTTCCATTCAAATCCGAACAATCAGAAATGGCAACCCGCAGGGAAAACACACCTCCATACTGGCCGCCCGACATGCCCGGCTGTTGTTCTGACGTGAGGGACTCTGTATCCTTAAATGCTGCCAGAGGGCACTCGTGGTCAAAGCCAGATTGCAAAAATCACATAAGGGACCGGGAGGCAGAACTGTTGTTTTTGCGGGATTGATTGTTTTTTACTCTCGGAGGGCCGTGGAGGAGAGGGGCGGGAGGGACCATTTCGTCACTGCTGAAAGAAGTGGGCCGCGTTTCCCTGCCAGACGCCCCCCGAGGCGTCCCCGTCCAGCAAAAATAAATTGTCTCTGCCTTGGCAAGCATCTTCGGACAGGAGCGGAGGCATATGGCATGGGATCAAACAGGAAATATCTCTCTCTCTCTCCCTCTCTCTCTGCTCTCTCTCTTTCTCCCTCTCTCTCTCTCTCTCCCTCTCTCTTTCTCCCCCCCCCCCCCCCCCTCTCTCTCTCTCTCTGTCTCTCTCTTTGTCTCATTCTGTCTTAATTCCTTCTGAGCTCCACAAAGGCAGCTGGGCTGATAGATGTGAGTGCCCGGAACGTTCCAGCTGACCAGTCCCCATGTTTCATGGCGGCCCACTCGGCAGGACAGGTGGAGGAAGTCACAGGCTGCTGGCTGCAGATTATTTCCTGCTCATACCTGTCCTGGGGTGATGGATTCGGCCTCTCTGGCGCTGACACTTATCCTTGCTCTCTGGACCTTACTCTGGTAGCCCTGCTGCACTGGAAATGAATGAGCCAAGATGGCTGCCATCAAAGTTAATGGTGGTACAGAGTTCACTCTGGCAGCCTTTCAGGACCAGAAATGGGTGAGCAAAGATGGCTGCCATCAAAGCGAATGGCTGAACAGAGGGACTTAAAGGGTGTTGCAGCTCTGAAAGACACAGCAGTTTGGCCAGTGGATGAAGACAGGCAGGAATGTTCGTAAGTCAGGCAGTATGTGTTGGTGTGTGTGTGGGCATGCCTGTGTCTTTCATACACACTCAGCAATATCAGAGGAAGGGGAGGACTGAGCACAGAGAAGAGAGAGAGGGAGATAGGGGGACAGGATACAGAAGCCATACAGATAAAGGGCAGAGGTAGGAAAGAGAGGATGAGAGGAGAAGGAGGAGGAGGAGGAGGAAGAGGGGAGCAGAAAAAAAGTGGAAGAAGGAAGGAGAGGAGAGTGCAGTGAACAGGTGCGAAAAGAAAAAAAAAGGACTTGAAAATGGAGACACAGGAAGAGAAGGAGAGAGAGAGAGGGAGGGGGAGAGGGAGGAGGAAGAGGAGGGCAGCGAAGGGGAAGAAAGGGGAGTTGATGTGGAAAGCGGAAGAAGGAGAGATATGACAGAGGGATAAAAAGAGTAGTGGAGGAGAAGAGGAGGAGCTGATTGAATGGAGACATTACCCTTTCTGTCCTTTGGCTGGCACTCTCTCCTGTGGACCTGATTCCTGTTGGAAACTGTTGGGTGTGTTTCTATTGCTTATCAGGAAACAGGGCAATGCCTCTGAGCACTCTCTGTGGTGCCTGTGCCAGCCAGCATTGCGGTACTGTTAGTTTAGGGGAAACATCCTAACAATAAAGTAAACCTGCATGTTATTATGTTATTAAGTTATTATGCTATTATGTTATTTCATAGGCCGGTGCAGGAGAGCGCTGAGTGAGTAGGTATGGGTGTAATTATGGCGGCTCAGCAGCATTCAAACTCTTCTCTTCATTTATTTTTATATTTACACATGGTTTGATTGGTCTCTTCTTTAGCAAAGGTGTTCTGAGTGCAAAAAAAGACTTACCTCTGCTGTGTGTGTGCGTGCATGCATGCGTGTGTGTGCGTGCGCATGCGTGTGTGTGTGCGTGGGTGCGTGTGTGTGTTTGCGTGTGTGTGTGAAGGTGTGTATGTACTGCATGTGCGCCTGTGTGTATGTGTGTGTGTGTGCGTGCGTGCGTGCATCTGTGTGTGCATGAGCATAGGGCTTTTATATTCCCCTGTTCTGCCTGCCATTGTAATAACACAGTTTCTCAGGAAAATAAGTGCTGAAATCAATTTCCTCCAGCCAGTCTCCCCGTCAGTGCTTTCCTCTCTGACCTCAAAATCATTCTAAGGGTTCTGAGGAGAGGCTGGCTTTTTCTGTCTTTTTCTCTCTGAAATGACAGTTTTTAGCCCCTCAGTTACACTAGAAAGCTTTGTTCTGTGTCTCTAAAGAGGATCAATGGAAAATATCCTTTAGTGCCTGCATACCACCTTTGGGTGTGTGTCAGTCTGTCAGTCTGTGTGTGTCTCTATGAGTGTGTGTGTGTGGGTGCCTATAAGTCTGTGTGTGTGCGCATTTTAGTGTACATTTTAGTGTGTGTATTATAGGCTGTATGCCATTGTGACCCTGGGGTCTGGTGTATCTGATGTCCTTCGTGTTTCCCAGCAGTGCCATGCCTAACACCGGGCCTGGAAGAATCGCACAAATTCCTGCACCTTGTTATCTGCCTTTTATTCTCCAGCTCAAACTGCTGATCCCCGATGTTTCCTTTATCTCAATGCAATGATCACATTGCAGACTGTTGCTTTGTTCTCCTTAAAGGACACACAAACTGGCCAATTATGTCCTTAAAAGGGTAGCTGTTAGGAGAGTTTACCTTACGGTTTCCACCCAGACAGATCATCAGATCAACATTTTTATGGGTAAAGCGCACTTTAGAAACAAATATGGAAGATCTCCTGCTGCTCACCACTGTCTTTGGTGCTGGTTTAAGAGAGCATTTACTTCCCTCTACTGCGTTAACACATTGGCAGGTCACAAGAAACACATGAAAAAAACACTGCAGAGGCTGGGAAGCAAAGCCTCATGGGAGCTCAGGGTGACAGGGGTTGGGAAATGGGGTTGTCACCGGGCCTACCTGGTCTTCATTTTCACAGGACGCCCCCCCCCCCCCTCCTGCCAAGTGAGCGCTGCGCTAATGACGCAGGAGAGGATGACAAATCCTTTTCTTTTTTTCCCTTCCTTTAAATTTGCAACCTGAGACCAGTTTCAGGAAGAGGGAGAGAATCTCGCTAAAAGGGAGCATCACTTTCTCCTCAGACTTCTGTGGTCTGGCAGGGTCATTTTCTCTTCACCACACAAAACAAAGAAAGAAAGAAATGCAAAAAATAAATGTTTAAACCGAAAATAGCAGGAAGAGGGAGTAATATGCTGTCCGTGCATCTCGCCTGGCATTGTTCGCTTGCATACTTGTTAACGCGCGATGCCAAAGTCCTCCTACTGTATCAGCAGCATTCTGTAGCAGCCAGGATGCACAGTGGGCTGCGTTTCGCACACACGTTCGTCTGCTTATTATTCATACTGGAAAGGAAAATGACTCATCACATTGAAAAAAAAAGGAGAAGAAGAGGGGAAAAAACAATAAACTTGTGCAAATCGGTCCCAGTGCAGGTACAATGAGAAGAAGCATTCGAAATGAGCAGCATTAATGCAGGCTCTCTGAAGCACCGAACACGCTCCCAGAACACAACAAAAGCCTTGCATTAAACATCTTTTGTCTCATACTTTGCAAAACAACCACATAAATTGTATGATGCATAAATTACCAATGCGTTTCCTAGCTTGTTTTGCATTTGCAGGAGTTCTCCTGCCATAATGATGAAAATTTTCATGAGTGTAAACTCTCCCATGGCTCTCTTTTATGGATATTGCGTGGCAATAGAGTTGTTTTACCTTTTTTCACTAATAATGTGAATCGTACTATAATATGACAAATATCATGTTGCTGTCGTTTTTTTAGTAAATTGTACTTCCAAGATCAGGCATGAATGTGGGATATTTGCATCTGTCTTTTCAGTTTAGCTGAGGATGAAAGCAGTTGTATCCCACACAGGACTACAGAGCAGCTACTGTAATAGCAATGTTTCTACCACTAGGGGCGCTAGAGGGCAGAGAAGACCAGCGGAAAAGTTCCTTCCCATATGGACAGCCTACTCAGGTCCTTTTTATATTTGTAGTTTTCAGGGCATTCTGTGTTGTGAATGAGAGGGAAAGGGTGAGACCAGATAGAGTGAGGAGAGGGTATGGGAGGAGGAGAGGCAGAGAGCAAGAGAGGGAGAGAGAAGAAATGAACAGGAAAGATGGGGGGAGAGAGAGAGAGAGAGAAAATGAGAAGGAAAGACGGAGGG
Source organism: Megalops cyprinoides (assembly GCF_013368585.1). Classification (NCBI taxonomy): domain Eukaryota; kingdom Metazoa; phylum Chordata; class Actinopteri; order Elopiformes; family Megalopidae; genus Megalops; species Megalops cyprinoides. The sequence goes on from NC_050583.1 coordinate 47,237,262, forward strand.
AGAGAGACAGAAAGAGAGGGAGAGAGAAAAAGAGAGAGATAGAGGGAGAGAGAGCGAGATATACAGAGAGAGAGATTGAGGGGTAGAGGGAGGGAGAAGAAATGTGCAGGAAAGACAGAGAGAGAGAAGCAGGGAAAGAGAAAGAGAGAAACTCTCCAGACTGAGGTATCATAACCAATTAACATCTCAGGTCCCTGCTAAAGCGCTTCCATTTTCCCGCTTTAATTAGCGGCAGCATCTGTTCCACTTCACCTGCCCCCAGACCTCCGGCGGGGTCCTTTCAGCGACAGGACATTAACATTACTGCCGGTTCAAAGCCAAACAGCTAGGCAGAGCTGGCACTCTGTTCAGTTGTTGGGTCGTATTGTGCTGGTGCTGTTCGTTGTTGGGCTCTATTGCAGATGTGTTCCCTAGTTGTTGGGATATATTGTGGTCTTGGGGTTTGGTTGTTAGTATAAATTAGTTATTTAATGATAGAGTATTGAACTTCCTTGCCTCTTAGCAGTTATTTAATCAATCTGGCCTGTTTGCCAATAGGCCACGCCCTCTTCTTCCTTCTTTCTCAATCCCTCCATCCCTCCATCTCTCTATCCTTGCCTCCATACTGTGAAAAAGCTGACCAGTGCTCCTCACATTAAAATGAAAAGCTTAAGAGTGCCACAGAATAAAAAAAATAAACAAATAAATGATACAAGCATGCTTCTCATAAATGCCACACATATTTGTATTGTACATATGCAGTAAGCTGTCCCTCGTCCAGCAGAGATAGCTCCTTCATTTTTAAACCTGATTTTTTCTGATTTTTCACTCAACCGGAGGCCAATTAGACTGCAACATCCTGCACATTTATGCAGTAATGAAAGGTTTTCACATCTGCGGTTCATTCCCTCCGCATACCAGATGAAACAGGCTTCTTATCAAGGTCTGAGAAAGCATGACTGTGATCCAAAGCAGCTCTGTGTGTGCTAATCGATACACTCTCGTTACCTCTCATGACATTGATTGCGTTCTAGGTATACAATTATAAAGTGCCAATACACAGACTCGGCTTATTGTGGCGCTGTAGCATTCAATTAAGGAAATGGTGATGAAAGTTGCTGCCAGCAAGGTAGTCATCATTCTGGTCACTGTGACAGGGTGGCAGTGTGGTGCAGTGGTAAGAAGCAGAAGTTGTAATCAAAAAGGTTACCAGTTCAATTCCACACTGGGCCACTGCCGCTGTATCCCTGGGCAAGGTATTTAACCCAGAATTGCCTCAGTAAGACTCCAGCTGTATGAATAGGTAACGTGTAAAATTGTAACCTGCGTAAGTTACTCCGGATAAGAGCACCTGGTAAATAAATATAAAACGTAACTTTACGCATTAAGTTTGCAAAGGCTCGTTGCTGTGACCTGTGACACTTTGTCTCATGTGGTGCCAGCAGAGCTCTGTTTTCAAGCCTCAGCGAGCACTTCACAAACTGCTGAGGTTTTCAAAAAGCAGGTGACGTGATTGACACTGGCCTCAATGGGGTTCATGCTAAAGGCCAGCCGTGCACTCCGAAGGCATGACTCGGTCACCCCACAGCCCTCTCTTTTCGTTTGTTTGCTGTTGAAAACATCTCAAGAATGAACAGGATCTCTATGTGTCATTTCACTACAAACTGAAAAAGGATTTTGTTGTAACATCTTAGGAATGAACAGGATCTCTACACATTAGCTCAATACTAACTTAAAAAGAATATAGTTGTAACTCAGTAATGAACATATGAACATCTCAGTAATGAACAGGATCTCTATGCGTTAGTTCAATACAAGCAGCCGTTCCTGCTAGTGCATGCGACGTAATGGTAAGGCACAGGGCTCGTAACCATAAGGTTGCTGGTTGCTGCTGTACCCTTGGGCAAGGTACTTAACCTACAATTGCCTCAGTAAATATCCAGCTGTATAAATGAATAGCACTGTAACCTACAGTATATAAGTCACTCTGGGTAAGAGAATCTGCTGAATGACTATAATGTGTGAATGTGTGTGTGAGTGTGATGATGGCAGGCAGAATGCAGTTGAAGCCAGTTCAAAGGAAGGTGAGTTTAAACTAATTGAGACCCTCTGGGTGGTTGATGTAAAAAGACGATCCAAAAACGGCCACCAAAGGTCATGAAGAAGTTAATCTTGAGACGGACGGTCAAGTTAAGTTACCGTGGACTGACCGTGAACGTGTGCGGTCATTCCTGATGGGCCCACCTTCCGCCCACCCTCCTGCTCTCCTGGCATTTGCTAACAATTTCACACATTACTGCTCTCAGCCGGTTGTAAGCTCTGTAGGTAATCAGAAGCTGACAGAGGGGAACCGTCTGAAAAGGTCTTGACTGGGTTGTGCTGGAATCTCAAAGACAGCGCAACAGATGAGATCTGACACCTCAAAATGCCCCGCAACACACCATCACCTTAAAATACCCCACAACTTCCAGAATACACCCCAACACACCTACACATCCAACAACAAGAACGCCCCACAACTTCCCAACACTCTACAATATCTATCAACAACCTCTGACACCTCACAACACCTCCGATACCCAACAGCACCAGGACACATACCAGGGAGCTGGACAGGAGAGAGAGGGCAGTGGGTGGGGGAGGGGAGGAAAAAAAGCAGCTAATGAAAAAATGTTTGGGTGCATAAAAAAAATCACTCAATTGAATGCTGCTTTCCCCAAATGTTTTTGATGGATGGAGGCAATTTAAAATTTTGGCTGGTACCCCATTCCCTTGGAAGTAGAGTATTAAAAATGAGTACTCTGGGGTGCTCCTTGATGCTGCCCAATGTACACACGCACACACACACACATACAAGGACAGACATACACCCCTCCTAACTTGGTCTCTAAATAACAAGTTTTCAGGTCTTCATGGTCTCCAGGAGATTCAGTTTAGGTGTAGGATAAGGTAACTATGGCTTCTCCACTTACCCATACACACCAGCCTATCAGAGCCACTTGCCCAGACACACCATCAGGACTACTTACCCGAACACATCAGACTATCAGAACCACTTATGCAGATGCAGCAGCCTATCAGAATCATTTACCCAGACACACCAGCCTATCAGAACCCTTTACCCAGATGCAACAACCTATCGGAACCCTTAAACAGACACACCAGCCCATGTGTATACGTATATGATTGTTCAGCATTTCCTTAATAAATTCCAATTTAGTTCTTAGTTCATAACTTTCCTCATGGTTGTCATAGACACCAAGGTTATACGTCACCCTAAAGGTCGTAAAGTTGCCTGTGAATCTGTTTGAACCCAACCGTGACTGTCCTTTAAAGACCACTAGCCAATAGAAACACCCTAGCGGTGAGGGCTGTCTGCACTGCCTCAGATGCACCCATCCTATTACATTACATTACATGATTGGCATTTAGCAGATGTTTTTTATCCAGAGAGTCTTACATCAGTTACAGTTTGTTACAATGTTATCCATTTATACCGCCGGATAGTTACTGAGTCACTGAGGGATAAAGTACCTTGTCCAGGGCAGCAGTGCCCCAGCGGGGAATCAAACCAGCAACCTTTTAGGTTATGAGTCATTCTCCTTAACCACTGCCACCCCCTATTATTATTTATGAATCTTTATTTCACATATTTTCGTCTGGCAGGCGCACAAAGCCGTGACAGATTGAGGGCGTATCTCAGGAACGTTGTGGAGGCCACGGAAGGGCATGGCGCTGGACCACATTAGGTCTCGTGGAGGCGAAACCACACGGTGCATGGTCGGTCATTAAATTCAGATTGACCGTTTATGAGCCCGCTTCCCTGGCGTTGGGCCTAATTACACCGTGGAAAAGAGAGGCAAGCTGGGGAGAGTCGTACAGCTACTGCATAACAGCTCCTCCGGTGGATTCCAACTGTGCGCAAGTTTTATGAAGCACTTAAAATTAACTGTGCTGCAGAGGCCAATAATGAGTGCCGGGAGTAGGAGGGGGGTGGTGAGGGGGCGTATGGGGGTGTGTGGGGGTGTGTGGGGGCGATCTCCCCAGCAGAGGCAGCTCTTTCCTTTCATTGCACTGCTCTGAGAAACATGCAGGATGGCACCGAATTCTTCAGGCCTCTGTGCTGAGTTGTTTAAGCCATATGCTCATTATTACACAGTTATTACATAGTTGATAAACTGCTATTACACTATACTTGTGAGGTGTTCATAAGAATATTATATAGGATACAAGAATACACCCTGTAGGATACCAGGGTCATACCTTGTTTTATTTGTCCTTTTAGAAAACATTTAATGAACATGCTTCTACCAATTGATTATGAAAGTTTTTTGTAGTGAACATATATTATAATTTGCATTTAGTCATGGGTGCAGCAGTTGTTCAGAAGTGACGAAGCTATATGCCAGGGAGAGAATTTTATAGTGTATGTGTGAGTGTGTGAGAGAGTGTGCGTGTGACTATACTCACCCCCAACTCCACCCTCCCCAAAACAGCATAACACACCCATAACATGTGTAAACGGTTCTACGCACACTGACTCCATCAGACCTGACAGCGTGTCCAAAGAGCTCACATCCGACAGAAGAAGCAGAAGACCACGACGCTCAGACCTGAGCAGATGAGTCTGCTGTTCCGTCTGTGGCTCCTCTCTCCCAGCGCTCCCACTCACATTACAGAGCAGGGCAGACTGTGTCAGTCACTGATAAGACTGTTTGCAGCTTTTATTTCATTTCATCACTGATGAGGTCAGCTTAAGGCATGTAGATCTGTTTCTCCAGAAGTGTCACATTACATTTATTGTTATGATGATGATGATGATGGTGATGATGATGATAGTGGTGATTTTCCCAAATGGTAAGACACCACGGTAAATTACGCATTGTACACAATGCAAAATCTACAAGATCAAGACCGCAGGTAGGGAATAGCCTGTAATATGTAAGCATTAAAGCATCAAGCTAAAATACGCAGACATATACATTAATGAGCAACCAGTCTGACACACACATATGTGGCCATAAGGATAAACATTCTTAATTGGATTGTATTGTAGCGCTTAACAATGAACCACGACAACAATAACATAGGAGCAACCAGGACCACAAAATAGCCCTAAGAACACTGCTACTGCACACACACACTGCAGACAAAGGTAGACCTCACGCCAGGTAAGGGGTGTTGCAGTATCAGGAACCAGGTGTAGGTGCACTAAGGTGGGTGGGTTTTGAGTCTGCAGCACTGGATGATCTGTGGCAGATTCCTTGGTCCCGTCGCATACCCACCCATGTGGGTTTTACGGTCCCCATCATGCCCCAGGGCCTCCTGAAGTGCAGTCTGCAGCCCAGCGACCGCATGAAGGCAGGATGCAGGAGGAGAGCGGAGCTCAGAGGGGAAGCGACAGCGCAGCACTCACTCGAGCGCAGCGATTCGCTGTCTGACTGCAGCCATCTGCAGACGGCCGTCGGGCCTGAATTCATCTGTCCGTTTTTCGTCTCGTTCTCGTAAAGTGATGAAATCAAGCAAGTACGTGAAGCATAATTTTCATGTTGAAGATTCATGGCTAAATAACCCCCCCCCCCCCAAGCAGCATCAGAAAGGGAATACAATTGGTTCTCTAAGCTGGAGACCTGGGCCTTTAGCTCAGCGCACCAATCACATTTCCTTTTGCAGTCAGACAGCAAGGGCCCTGCACTGACCCCCAGAGCAGGTCAATATCTGCTACTCTGTGCATTCCTGATGGCTGACATGATTCAGCCAAACTGCCATAAGGTCCCTGAAGGTGTTTAATGGCACTTTAAGAAGGAGCTTCATTCATTCCTTTGTTCCTCTCTCACCAGGGGACAGGGACACAATCTGTGATGACATTCTTAAAGGGACATTCCCCTGTGTCCGTCCTAATCGGCTTTAGTGATATTTGCCAAAATTCTGACACCCCTGTGAACCCTGGCATGTATCAGGGGAATCACTGCCCTTTCCCCATTCACCGCTGAGCAGAATCCTTCTACTAAAGGAGAAGGTTTCCTGGAAGCCAAGGGAAAGGGCCTCGTTCATTACCCAGCATGCTCTGGGGCAAGGAGCAAGGGGGACTTGCTCCACTTTACACTGCATGTAGCTGCTGCAGCCTTGTGCCTCGGAGACAGAGACCAAAACAAATGAAAAAAGAGAATGAAAGAGAGAGACAGGGTGGTGTAAATGCAGAGAGGTTCCCTTTCCAGAGCCCTGAGGAGCTCCTGTCCTCGTGCTGTGAGGAGAAGCCGTAGCCCAGCTCCTGTGTGTGTGGAACAGGGCTGGCCCCTGACGCCCGGCCTGTTTTCACATTTATTTGTATTCTGGCTGACCGGCCACATCTGCGCGTGGTGAGGTGAGGCGGACTGAGCATTATTATATTCCCTGTGATTTATTACCTCGGGATGCATTCGATGGAGATCGGAGACGCACAAGCTCCTACGAAGGCCGTGGCAGCACAAACAATTTCAGGCCAACTTCACACGTAATTACAAAGTTTGGCTGGTGGACTTTTTCTTCTTTTTGTTTTTTTTCAAAATAATTTCAAAGCAAACCCCACACTGAAACACAACTTTTGAACATGAGAAACTGGTAAGGAAGATTTCAGCAAACAGGGTTTCTCTGAGTGTAGTATTCACTAATACAATGTGTGTGTGTATTTGTGTGTGTGTGTGTGTGTGTGTGTGCATAAATTGCCTTGACATTTTTTACTAGATAACTGACTAAATAAGTTGGTTTCAAAAGCAAAACCCACCCTCCAGCTCTTGATGTTAGAGACGATTTTTTTCACAAATGGCCTCTTTGACAGATGTCTCAAAAAAACTCCTACCTACAGTATTTCAGGCACTGAGTGGACAGACCCAGGAGGAGTAATCCATGGTAAATCTAAGGGTCCTCATTTCTCTTTATGACATCACAGCAGTGTGGGTCACATGACCACAGCCACAGAATATGGGTGACCTCTGATGCTGACTGACCAGGGCAGTGTAGTTAAGATTCTACCTCCAGCCGCTGATCTTGGATAAGTTTTTAGGCTGTTGTTGTCAGGATGGTGGCTCTATAACCTGATCCTGGATCAGCTGTTGGGGATAGTCAGAGCACTGGGAGAGAGGCAGGTGCTGCCTGTGGTTCTGCTGCTTATCCTCTTTAGAGTCTGAGTGGAAGCCTTGAGTGTGTGGATGTGTCTGTGAACGCTTGGTAGGAGAGCAGTTTAGTCCTTACATCACTGTCTCTGTAGATTTGTAAAGACAGACATTTTCACAGGCAGTGGTTACTGTAGTGCGTTGTGAATATCTCAGTCCCTCTCCCCTCTAAAGCATAGTGCGACTGGCTTGATAATTCAGTCCTTACAGGATGTGGCCACCTAGTGGTAGGACTGCACATTGCAGCACAGGGCACAGCTCTTTCATAGCAGGATGGAACCAGACACAGTTTATGTGTGTGTGTGTGTGTGTGTGTGTGTGTGTGTGTGTGTGTGTGTGTGTGTGGGACGAGGGTGAAGGGAGGTAGAGAGAAAGAGATGGAGAGAGACGGAGCACAAGAGAGAAAAATAGAGACAGGAACAAAGATAGAATAATTAATGTAATGGAAAATTGGAGCTCATTTTTTTTAAATAATTGCATTACTACTGTAATGTCATTAATGGGGTTCACATCAAAAATAAAGCTGTCCAGGGTAATTAAGAGATAAGGTGGAATTGCACAGATGTGTGTGTGTGTGTGTGTGTGTGTGTGCATGAGAGAGAGAGAGAGAGAGAGAAGGCAAATCTACAAAAAATGTTCCATACCACTGAATCCAGCATCAAACAGCGTAGTCTTCATCGGTGATCGCCCCAGGGAAGAGCAGTACATTTATATTACATTTACATTACACATAATATGGAATATGAATATTGATTCATTTTTTTAGAAACATTCATCTGATTTGATTACATTCTCTGCTGCAAGGGCCGCACGGTAAGCCGAATCAAAAATTAAAATTATATCTGGAACCATGAGGTCGGTCTCATTCACGTGTGCAGAGTTATGGGTTTTAATGTGGACATCAGCTGCGCTAATGTTCCCCTTGTGACTTTATCAGCCAGGGGCTGAGAGCCACAGAACTGCACTGCTGTGTTACACAGAACTCACAGCATTAGGAGTATTTATCATTGCACAGTAATAGCATTAGGAGTAGTAGTGGCACTGGTAGGAATAGTAATAGTAGAGCTATTAGTAGTATTAACCATAGTAGCATTACCTTACATTAGGGTCATTTATTTTGACCTGAAAACATGAAAACATACCCCTATATTGTTTAATTTTGCCATCACATTCTAATATTCATGCAGGAAAGACACACATTCTGCTGCCAATCAACTCAGTTGCTATGAAATGATTGTCCATAAAATGGCTATGAATGTCATTTTTTTCCATAATCATAAAACCATTGCAAGTATAGATTCATATATGTGTGTCTCTGTCACAAAACAATGAACACCGACTGTAATTGTCTGAATGTTACTGCATGTAAATGCTGCAATCTCTTTACAAGCCTGGTGCTACTGCTCTCTCTGATGGGAAATTTAATGTGAATCTGACAGTTTAAATGTGACTCATACTTCCTGTTAGTAGGAAACCTGTGCAATGGCATTCCTCTGTCTCTGAGTTACATGCTAAAATATCTGTGCATCAACATATGGTAAATGTAATGAAAGAGGTACTTACTGGCCTTCAACCCTGTGTAAGAGTGAATAATACATACATCCTATATACTATATACTAATTAGATACATACATACCCTTTCCATGCGGGAATGATTTGTACTGTACTGTACTTATACTGTAGCATTTCATAGGAGGTCCACAGGCCTCAGGTGGGATTGTTTTGTAGGATATAATGGGTTTTATATACAATACGTTTGTGTGTGTGTGTGTGTGTGTGTGTGAGACCCCAAATCAGCGAATGCGTGGGTGCTCTGAGCCCTCTAACATGGCGTCTGCACTGCAGGATCAGGCAAGGACAAGCAGCAGGCCTGTTTCACCCTGGGGGGCCAAGGGGGCAGGGGAAGCACAGCATGGCGCATTCTCAGAAGGAAAGACAAGATCCGATCTGAGTAACCACAAACCGCTATCCGCTATCAGGGTAGAGAAGGACACGGGCAGTATAGTGTGCTCCAAACCAAAGAGACCAGGCTTGGTGGGACGAGTTGCGGAGCATTTTCGGGAAAGGGCCACTAAGGATGGTGGGACACGGCAGATGATGCAATCTGGGGGGTTTCTGCTCGGTGTCCCACTCAGATGGACTGATCCATATGGGGTCAACTGTTGTAATCATGTAATTTAATTTCACTGCTGTGGAGTTTGTGTGCATTGCAAAGTCCTACAGAAGCAGGGGATGGAAATGAATTCTTGTAACGTTGATGTGACATTGGAGCAACATGGAGACGTTTACTGCTATTGTATGCTTGAAAAAGACATTACATTACATTAATGCCATTTAGCAGATACTCTAATCCAGAGTGATTTATATCAGTTACAGTTTTTACATTATCCATTCATACAACTGGATCTTTACTGAGTTCCAGCAACTTTCTGGTGACAAATTCTGCTCCTTATGACCATGCTTCACTGCTACCCCTTTTAAATAGAATTGCTTCAGTCAATGTCTAACAGTGCAGATTGACCTTTTGATAAAGTCCACACATCCTGAATAAGAGCCTTTGCCAATAACATCAATAACAGCAGTAGTGATCACTTTCTATCCTGTTTTCACATCAAACTCCTTCTGGCTAATTAGTAAGGGGAATTATTTTTATTACTGTTATGTTAAGTGTGACTGCCTTCACCAGAGAAAGTGGCACTTGTACCCAGAAGGTCGCAGGGTCTCATTCTAAGTGGGAAACTTCTGGTTGAAAGGTTTTTAAAATGCTTTGCTTAATAAACATCAAGCTCTGTGTATGGATTATTTATAAATGTAATCTGATAATGGTGTCTGCTAGGCATATAAATAATAATAATCATCATCATCATCTGCATTATGGTTTCCAGGAGAAATGTATAAAATATAAAACCTATTGATCACAGTTTTTTCTCTCCTCTTCTGTCTGTCTGTGTCTCTGCAGGAGAAGGGCAATGTTGGGGTGGTGTTCAACGTCGGGACAGACGACATCAACATCGAAGAGACCACAAAGTTTGTAAATGACGGAAAGTACCATATCGTGCGATTTACGCGGAGTGGCGGAAACGCCACCCTGCAGGTGGATGACCTACCTGTCATTGAGCGCTACCCTGCAGGTAAGAGGCCCCGCCCCCCTCGCCGCACTAGCCTATGAGGAGACACCGTAGGGACAGCGTTGAGGGGTGCGGGGGGCGAGTAGACAGTTTTTGGACAGAGATGTAGCCTCATGTGCAGAACTGCTTTGCTTCACAATCTTGTGCTCTTCTCCCCAGTATCCTTTAAAGTATCGGCGAAGAGGATGTGTCTTTGAACGCAAAGCGGATGAATGTTTGAATTTCAGTCACAGACATAGCTGGTGTTTTACCCACTGAAAGGCTTTGACAAATGCTTCGGAGGGGTTTATTCCTGTTATTTTGTTTATTATTTTTATTGTTATTTAATGATTATTTTCTTTATTCTTGCCAGAGTACTAGAAGAGAGGAGGAAAAAAAGAGTAGCAGCAGTATATTTATCATCCAAATGCCACAACAACCTGAATAAATCACCTGCAATTAATGCAAGAACATTGTTGTATAGTTTTGCAATAAACCCAACAGTAACTGTGCAGATTTCTGCTAACCAAAATTCATCTTTACTAGAAGGTTTAATTCACCATGCAAAACACTTAAGACAGTAAATATTTTAATGAGCATCCATACACAAAAATACACAAAGGTAGAGGAAAACCATTTGCTTTTTCCTCACGGAGAACAACAGCTGCAATCTGGCGTGCATTGTCGAGCAGACAATGCCAAACATGTTCTGCTAATGCACCCATTAAGGGTTAAAGCTACAGTGCTGTTTACCCAATCACTAAAACAGGTAATTAAGAAAAAAAACTGTGACTGGAAGGGACCACGCTGGGAGATAAATTGCTGGAATGTTCAATAACTAATTTAAAGCAGCGTTAGCTTATTTCATAACTGTCATTTTTTTGAGTAATTAAAAACATGACAGAAGGCAGGAAAACAAAACCCTTAAGTCTGTAGAAGGGCCCCTCTTCGGGAACAGGGGACCTCGTGTTTGCACCAATTTTAGGACCTCCAGAGGTGTGAGGGGGTGTAAAAAATTATTTTAAATAATCTTTTTTTCCGACTTATGTAAAATATATCTATATTTGAAAAGATCAATTAGCTGTGAACATTTTTGTGCTGTCTGACACAGCTTCTCAGAGGAGACACAGATAAACCCACAGAAATTAAAATTTAAATTGTGAGGAGGGAGAGAGAGAAGGGAGATAAGAGCGGTTTGTTTAATTACTACAATTTTCACAAAATCATGCCAATTCATGCCAAAGGAAAAATAGGCTGAATATGGATATTAAACCTTGCTGCTTAAGAGAGCAATTTCACATCAGGTGTGTGCTTTATTATTGTGGTTTGGATATAGTTCCATCCACGCAACATCACTGTCACGGGGAAAACTGAAAGAGGCACTCATTTACAGAATCATCAGTAATCGGGGCGTTGTGAGATGCATTAAAGTAGCACTAGTTAGATATTATTATTATTATGATTTAGGATTTATTATCTTTCACTGGGAGCTGTAGCAGAACAATTACATAAATGGTACTCCAGAACAGATCCATATTGCACATCTACATTTTGTGATTTAGCAGACAAAACAACTTACAAAGTGTTACGGCCCGGTCTAGGGTCAGACCGTAACAGGGAAAAAGAGGGGAGACCACGGTCGCGAACACTGGGAAAAGTGTAACAGAATTTATTACTCTAACATTTAAAGACGTAACACAAAGCTGGAGCACAAAAGTGCATCACATAATGTCACATATAGAACACAACAGCCCAGACCACATCCAAACACGTGTCCGTCCATCACAGATAAGTAGCGATACCGTAATTATGTAAGTGCTTCAATAAATGTGCAGTCTGATCAAAAGTGCAAGACTACTTACCCTGTGCTAAAATATTCACTACACCCCAACTGTATGTATAAATATGTCTCTGAGCTTTCTGACCATAGTGCAGTGTCCTAAATCAGTGACCACTAATTTGAACTGTCCTCTGGAATTCCACAAGCCTTCACTGCAGACCTGTCTCCATAGAACTACAGTGCACACCTGGAGGACACACCTGTCTGCAGGCACCCGCAGGACACACCTGTCTCACACCTGTGCTCACTGTGTTGGCAGTTTCAGTGAGAGGATCAGAATCATAGCAGTGATGATGTGAACAGCACTCTGTGTAAAATCTCATTTTACACATCAGTGACCATTATTTATTCCTTACCTGATTAATTGTCCCTGTGCAATACCTCCCCTACACACACACACACACTCACACTCACTCAGACACACTCACACTCACACACACACACTCACACATACATTCATACATGCCCACACGCTCCCACACACTCTCACTCACTCACACACACACTCACACACACACACACACACACACACACACATGCACGCACACGCACACACACACATGCATACACGCACCATTCTGCATCTGGCACAAAGCCACGCAGTGATAAATGGCTAGCTCCAGTGCTGTGCCCCTCAGAGTCTGTGAGGTCAGAACCCCACTTCTGTAAGCCACTTCCAAGACAGAGCAAGCACCAGGTGTGCCACCCTCTGAGGTGCTGGGCCTCACAACCTGGACACAAATGCACTGCCTGCTCCGTTTGTGTGTCTGTGTGTGTACTTGTGTGAGTACTTATACACACAGATAATACACACATAAACACAGACACACACACACACACAAACACCCTGTCTCACACACACATTCATACACATACACAGGCAGAGGGAAAAAAATGAGCACAGTCTCTGTTACATACATACACACTCACAGAATATTTATATTTATCTGAGCACCTCTATCACCTCAGTAATTGTGTTTATCAGAGTTTGGCGTGTTGAGACATCCACACCATTCAGCAGCAGGCATGGCACAGGAGAGACCAGGAGATGAGAGGTCACCATCTCTGCCCCTGTCATCTTCTCCACCACTCCAAATGTTATTTCCCGTTGACCTTCCAGAGGAGGTCAGAGGCACTGGGTGGCCCCCTAACCCCACCCTATTGAATCCTCCACCACCCCCCACACCCTCTACTTCACAGAGCTCGGCAGAATCCGGCTGTTAGCATTGCCAGGGTACACAGAGACTAAAAAATATATGAGATTTATTGACATGCAATCTGACCCCTCAGCTAGACAGGTATGATTGAAAAATCTTTCGCCTGAGTTACCCCCCCTCCCCCTCCCCCTCTCCCCCAGCTAGGATGACCTTTCACTTAGACACGCTGCTCCTCTCGAGGCGGGTGACCTCGTGGCCCTACCATACCTGCTTGGGCGGAATCCATTGGGCAATCCTGATGGAACACTGTCAAAGTGATGGAGTGACAGAACCATGCAACCGCAGCTCAAAACAGGGAGCACAATTTCTCCCAGAATCCTCCTCTCTGCAGAGGCTGTTTGTCCTTTACTCTGTTCAGTGGAAGTGTGGGAACTCAGGACATGCAGAAAGCAATATGCTGAATCTAGAATCAATGAAGTGACCCCTGTTTTTAAAGACCACACAGCTAGGTATAGCTAACGCCCCCAGCAATGCTAATGCACTGTTTTGGACACATATTTTACCTATTTCCATTCATTTTCCTAAACACAGAAACACCATAGTTCTCTTGGCACAGTAACAATCACACAGCTGTTAATGCCCACGGGTGTCCACATTCAAGGTATATAATTATGGGATGGAATCTGGCAAAAACACACGCTCATGCAGTCAATATAACATTTTTCAGGATATGTTCTTTACAAGTTAAAATAATAGTAATTTTGAGAAAGAAAAACGCATGGCTTAATTGACGCTGGGGAAATGCGCGGTGTAATTAAAGTTGTGGGAGTTGCAGGGAGGACCGCAGTGTTTCCACGCAGCGAGATATAGACTGTAATTATGCAGCGGTAATGAGCGCGCGACACATATATGCAAAAATGAACCCCCCTCGAGGAACAGAGGGCGATGCGGTAAAGTAGCGGAGCGCGCAGAGATCGCACACCGGCTCTGCTTAATTACCACAATTACGCACTCAGCAGTGCTGCAAAGGTTTGCTTTTTGACAGATTAATTTCTCTCCACAAATTTAAACACAACAGCAGCAGCATACTTATTTATTATTTATTATGTTTTATTTTATGTTATTTTGCATTCAAATCTTTTCCATAGCTTTTGTCAAAGCCTTCTCAGTCTTTGCTGAATGATACCAGCTAGTCTGACTGCTTCAGCTATCAGACGTATTTAATATATTTCCTTTCTGTCTTAATTGTGAAATGGGCCAGGCATGTTCCACTAAGTAATTTCTTTTCAGAGTGATGATGACGTGTAATAAGTAATAGGTGTCACATGTTTTTATTTTTCTCTCCCTTTTTTCTAAACCACTAACTGGGTGAATGTATTTTGAAGAATAATAAATTAAAAAAAGAATGTTATTTTTGAGCAATGTACAGTATAACTAGTTTAAAAATGTCAAAAAAAAGAAAATCATAGAAAAAAAGAAAGAAAAATGCAATGACTATTATTTTGCTAAGCAATGACATGGGTATGTTTAATCTTGTGGCTTGGGTTGGGTTTTATGGCTTAACATTCTGTTTTGTTTAACCTAGATGAGGATTCAACATTCTAATTCTCAATTAATGTAGCAATAATTTGTTTGCTAAAATAATTAAAAAGTAAATGACTGAGTGAAAGGTTTGATCAATGAAATGTGTGAGGTAGCTTTGTTTTTTTTAAACTTCCAAAACTTACAAAAACACCTGTGGCAGTTGTATAGCTCAAGCATTAAGTATTTAACTTTTGACCTTACAGATTTTAACCAATGAAATGTCTCTTTAAACTTTAAAGGCAACAATGATAACGAACGCCTGGCGATTGCTAGACAGCGAATCCCATATCGGATTGGTCGAGTAGTTGACGAATGGCTACTCGACAAAGGTAAAAAACATTGATTAAAACTTCAAATAAAAAAATAATTTGAACATAACCAAGTAACAGTTTGTACTACCAATAAACTTCCAAAACTTTAAATTCCCAGTAATACTAAATAAAAGAAAAGTTAAAACAGCAAAATATAGTTTGTAATATTTGCATATTGTGTAATACTGTGTTCATCTATATAGAAGTACTTCAGGTTAAAGGGACTGTAAACTTAACTCTAACTCAGTCTTCTGAAGTAATATTAGACCTATTAACAAAAATATGTATAAATGATTTTTAGTGTTGTTGTTTCCTTCTGTAAACATATAAATGATCGATTTAAAATATACAAGTAGCAAATTGTATGTATATTTATAGCATATTACATACATATATACATATGTACATCACGTATATCTGTGATTTTTTATACTTTTTATAATGGATTGTTGACAAACAATGTTAAACTTCAGAGCAATTATAAATAGAGTGCAATATAATTTGGCCACTGAAGTGGAGTCCCTTTAACAGATATTGCAAATATACTTAAGAACATGAAAACACTCCTCGTAAAAAAGAAAAAAAAAAGAAAAATTAAAACACTAATTTTTGGTGCATGCTTTGTTATGTTTGTTCTAAAATTAATTTATGCTGTATCTCCAATGAAAAAAATGGTGATTTCCTTTTTTAAGGTTTGTTTTTTTCTGTTACATTTGAATGGATTTAGTACCATGAATTTGTCATGTGCCATGAAATTGTCATTTGCCATGTGTTTGCATATTGAACTCAAGTTTACATGTCAATCACTTGTCTAATCCTCACCCTCTCTTGCTGAAAGGCAATCAGAAACACACAGACTGATTACTGGAGCAGGCTGAACTGACCCACAAAGAGTGCCGCACATTCGATTTCCAACACATTGAAAACTCCTGCCAGCCTGTTCTCACTTGACTAAAGTCAATCCTTGTGCTTTGTGGTTGGCCTGAAACTTTGAAAAATGCTCTGGGTCATTAGATGAACAGAACTCAAAAAACAATTCCTTCGAATGTGTTTTTCAATTTTAGGGTCAAGACTCCAAAAAAAGAGAACTGAATTTTACTCCGCTTTATACAGCTCTGCACAGTTTAACACAGCTAAATGTTACTGTACATATTCAGAGATTGCGTTAGCATTTTTTTCCAATTTTAAATCATAAAATTAGGAATAAACATACAGAAAATAGTACAAATTATAAAAAAAAACACTGGTAAAGTAATGCATGAAGAACCCCATAATGGGTTTTTTCCTTAAAATGATTGGTTTACACATATTATAACTTTGCCCATTTTGGGTTTTATCAAGCATCACAGTCTGATCATTTAAACAATGGATAAACCTGTTAAATGATATTTCATGTTAATGTGTTTTCTAGCTGGGGAGGTTTTATAGTATTTAATGACAATTGAGGTACGGGTTAGGATAGTGAGAGGACTTCTGTGAAGTAATCTGCACAACAAGATTATGTTGAATACCAAGTGAGTTTGTTCAGGTGTAGACACACACACAGACACAGGCACGCATACCCACATGCTATGAATGCATAATTCAACTGCAGCTGAAATTATAGAAGCACAAAAATAGGAGAGGAGACCTGTCAGGCATGTGTTTTGCCTGGGTCACATTGGGGTGATGTCGAACAAAAGTAATAACATTAGTAATGCAGGAAAAGTTCCTTTTCAAAATGTTATTGTTCAATTAGAAAAAAAAAATCCTTCTATAAATTCTCCAACTTTCAATTAACACTTGAACAAAACTCTAATAAGATTATAAATATATAGACAGACATTTTCTATTATCATGTTCTAAATTGATTTGATTGTCCTTTTAGCAAAGCTGCATCAATCATTACAAATGTTTTATTTTTCTTTATTTAATCCACATCTCATAGGCATCTTATCATTAAAATGGCGATAAATTACTGCTGCCATGGCGACTAATTTATCGCTTCCATTGGCCGCCGGGGCGGGTGATCCTCCATGATTGCACTGATCCCGGTCGTGCCGTGTTTTTTTCCTTACTTACTTGCTGTGAGGAGCGGGGAGGGGTCCAACGCTCTCGCCTGTGTGTAACGTTGTTCCCCCGCAGGGAGGCAGCTCACCATCTTCAACAGCCAAACCACCATTAAGATCGGGGGCCGGGACCGTAGCCGGCCCTTCCAGGGCCAGCTGTCGGGGCTCTACTACAACGGGCTGAAGGTGCTGAACATGGCAGTGGAGGGGGACCCCAACGTCAGGGTGGAAGGCAGCGTGCGTCTGGTGGGCGACCCCCCCTCCTCCATCACGCCCCACTCCAGCGCCACGGCCAACCGCTCTGAGACCTCCACCTCCGTCGCCGGCGTCACCACGACAACCGCTTCCGACCGGCGCGGGAAGCAGCCGGGACCCCGGGAGCCGCAGCAGGTCAGGCACCATTCTGCTCCTCGGTCGTCATGGCAAGCTGGGGTGGTAAGGTGGGGGGGGGTTACTGTCCTTACCTAGCAGTTTTAGGGTGGAGCGGTGTCTCTTTCAGGGCTGTATTTCAGTCAGGCAGCAGAAGTTAAAATGTTCTGTTCTAGAAGCCCAAAAATGTAGCTCTTGATTAAGTTTCATCCTCAGTGTTGAAGAAAAATGGCATTGAGGATGTTGACCCTAACTCCCTCTGTCTACCAGCGTTATCAGTGGACTCCAGCCAAGCCAATGTTACTGCCTAAAACTTGAAATGAAATTTAGTCACCAATTACAGGTGCATATTAACAATGGTAAGGTAAGTGATGGGTTGTTTTTCAGAGAGTAATTGTCAGCTTCCTTGAATGTCACAGTTCATTTCTTTTCAGCTGTCGCCTTCAATTTGTTTTGTATTGTTTCCATGCTCTGTGTGATTATGAAGCGCAGTATGCTCTCAGGGTAGTATAGAATATGCCGGGAATGGTGTGATGCAGTGATGAAAAAAGGTCTGCAACAGAGGGCCTTGAGTTAAGAGTGGGACACGTCACTCTCTCAGTGTTTGTGTTGTGTTTGTTCACTGCTAAATTGGTTTAAGCTGCTTTCTGTTTTGTTTTTCTTTCTTTTAATAATGGGAGAATTATCTGACATCAGTGGACAAAGATGAGCAGAAGTCTACAATACAATACCCCGCCAACTGCAGCCTTGTAGCACAGACAAAGCACACGTCTCTCTCTGTGAGACACACACACACACACGCAGCGTTTGACTTCAGGGCTGTGTATTCAGCACCGGCCTCAAACTGATACACAGTATCAGAAAATAAAATTCTGACAATGCAAAGCCCCACAGCAGGGGGCTTTGTTTGGTATGTGTGTGTGTGTGTGTGTGTGTGTGTGTGTATACATGCATGTGTTGTGCAGCTTGTGTGATGCACATTCCCCCGGCCGTTTATGTGAGATGAGGGAAAAGGATGAAAAGGTGATGTGGGACAGACGGACAGACAGGCAGAGTTCCACAGACAGCCCATGGGTCACTCCAAACACAGGGTCCAAACGAGCCCTGGAGTTGAGGGAGGCTTTGTGATGTGACATTTCCCCTGAATCCGATGATGAGGTTTGATTGGGAGCGAGCTCTGTGTTCACTCATGCAAAAGAGGCCTCTGAACAATCAAATGCTCACTGAGCGGTCTGCAAGGACCCATCACGCATTTGGACCAAAGGGCAGGTCTGAGTTCAGACCACAAAGGTCACGAATTTCAGTTCTTTAAATTGGTCTGTTTCCTCTGGGCTGGCGAGGGCAGAGTGTTGTGTGTTTGTGTGGATGAGTCTCTTGTTATATCCACTAATGAATGAATGGCCTGGCGCACTTAACGCTAGCTAATTAACTAATGTTAAGTTGCTAGCTAGCAAGCAAGCAAACGCTGCTTAAGGTCAGAGGTCAATACCTCGGCTTGCAGTATGAATGTTAAAATTAGCTGTTTGTTTAGAAGAGGCATGATGAAGTTGTATTTGTTTGATAGCTAGCTAGCTAGCATAGTGCGTGAAAGCCAAATTAGCTAGCTAGCTAGCTACTTGCACATTCAGCTGAAAAGTACAAATACCACCTTACAAACACAAATCTAGCTAGCTAGCTACAATACAAAACAATAAACGTAACTAGCTAGCTACTATCACATTCCGCTGACATATACAAATATCCCCTTGCAAACAAACACAAAGCTAACTACAATTAAATAAAAAACAATGAATGTAGAAAGCTAGGTAGCTTGCTAGCTAGCTAATTTGGCTCAACTTTCATATTACTAATAGCTAGTTAGCTATCAAACTAATACAGCCTCATCACGTCTCTTCTAACCAAATAGTTAATTTTACCACAGACACTGCAAGCAACCTGTTGTGACAACTTTAGTACTGTAAGCTAGCTAGCTATTCTTGACCCGCCAAAGTTAGCAATACCAGTTGATAACAACGTATTACACGGTATTTTGCACATACAGACACCGTAGCAACATGTCCACAGATAGACGTTAGACAGTACTGTGTGTACGACTGATTTAATGAGACACAAATAAGACAGAAGTGCTAATAAACAGTATGATACTACAGCTTTCACTACAATTGCTGCCCAGAGCAGCCATCTTAGATTTTGAGGTCGGGGTTGGTGAGTCGGAAATCCGACTTCAGGGGGCGTTCCAGTTGAAATTTCCGACTGGGAACTTGGAAATTCCGACTTCCCAGTTCAAATGGAACGCAGCATTAGAACACATTGTTCCCAACGTCCTGATAAAATCAGCAGGGGTTTCCAAACACACCTAAATACAAAGGGAAAATGGTTTGTTCTCTTCCACCCCTTTCCCTGTTTGTTTAGCTGTCTGCGAATCGCAATGCAGGTTTCTGCATTTAAATTCCGGCCTCCAGATGCTTTACTTGCGAGAATGGGTTAAGCTGGGTTGAAAAATAGATTTTATTATGAAGTTGTAACCTGGGGTTGCAACCCCTGACCTTGCGTCTCGCTAAAGGAAACGATGGGGGCGGCTGTTCGCCCCCTCGCCCCCTCGCCCCCTCGCTGCATCCGGCCGCCCGTTATCCGCTCGTTATCCCTCCTCCCCTCGTTTAAAGATCCCGCTGGGTCACCGCGGCAGCTGGCGCTTGGTTACGAGGCCAAATGCTGCCCCTATCGCAGAGCCCAGGGGATGTATACTCCCCCACCCCCCAATCCCAAAAGGAAGCGTCTGGATTCACACAATCTGTTCCCCGTCCCTGAGGCCTAGCGGTGTTACATCAGAGACCGGCCCGCAGAAGTGCGAGGGCATTCTGCCTGTGCTCCTGCTGCATTTTTGGACAAGGCAGGGGATGAATTTGGGGGGGGGTAGATTGGTTTTTTCGAGGGGGGGGTTGGCGTGGATCTACATTTCACACTGGATGCGCGGATGGCGAGACAGAAGGAGGTGCCACTTGGGGGGGGAAGGGGGGGGGTCACGCCTCCCCAGATGTGACACAATGAGCGAGGGAGTCCAGGTTGAGGTGTGTAAATAGGAGGGGCAAGGCAAATTTGCCCAGCTGGGCATCTCGCCATCTTTGCCAGAGAGCAGGGGGAGGAGAGTCAAGCCTTTTCTCGCTCACTAATGGCTTTTTTCTTTTTTCTTTCCCCAGCCTCAGAGCATCAGAGCTCTCACCTCATGGGGTAGCCATTATGGTAGCACCCAATGCTGACCCGTGCTGTTCCCTTCATTTACTACCACTCTGTCTTTAGTATGAGGCACTCGCTCATGACTTCACTGTTAGATGTAGTATCAGTTTTCCATACGCAGTTCTGATTGATTCGATTGACTAAAATAGCTGTGACATGATACGGTTCATCGTTGCAAATGTGTTTTTATAGTGATCCTGGATCCTGCCTGATTCGGCCGCTCCTGCATATTCAACAACATCTCAGCAGGGGTCGCTGATTGAATAGCCTTATTTAGGGACAGTAAGCCAGTTACATTCCGTGTGCTTAAAAAAAGATGTGTTTGCAAACACTGTTTAGGGCACATCATAGCTGATTATCAGCTTTTTTGTAATGGCAAACAGCCACTGCTTGTTGATTGGGCAGGCAATTCACACTGCCTTTTTCAATTGCTCAGTTCTCATGCATATGTTACCTCAGCTGAGAGCAATGTCAGCACCAGGCCAGCCCCGGGGCCTGGCAGGCGGGGATAACGAGACCATTAGCATCCAGTGTCTGAAGGTGCTGAGGCTTTGTGCTGTGGGAGCCAGCGGAGGCGGGGGTACTGCGTGGCAGTGCCGGAATTGAAGTGCCAGTCTGGATAACGAGACTCACCACGTCGCTCCATTAGGCTTTAATGCGCCGCTGACACGTGAGACGGCCGTCGCGGGACGGGGGGCTGACTGTGCGCTTTGTGGAGCACTGCGGCTATGGCGGCATGTGCCCCTCTGTCCCAAAGCCCCCCGCCTTTTTGGCTCCCACCCAAATCAAGGCACACACACCTTGCTCTCTGATTCAGCTCATCATGTGTGCGAGATTTGACCCATCTGCCTCGCCGGAGCTGCAGACATGAGTAGTCGAGAGCAGAGAAGCGGAGGTGGGAGGATTGCAGATTGTGTCATCGATCAGATGCTGAGATGCTTTCAGAGTTTGTTCTGCTGACTCTTATTGACAGAGCAGGTAAAACCTTCCCTCAGGGCCTGAAGCCGCCGGCCTTTTAATGCTGATGATGCTTTTGAAACACTGAAATGCTACAGGAAGAGGAGGTAAGAGCAGGAGATACGCCGTTGTGTGGGTGGTTAATCTTGGATAACAGATCATTACACATGCATGTTGTAGTGAATTAAGCAAAGACAAAAAAAGATGTAGAGGGGTGACTAGTTGGCTTCTGGCCAGTAATGGCTGCAGGTGTACAGTGACCCAAGGAAGGCAGAGAGAGAGGGAGACAGGGTGACAAGAAACACATAGAAAGAGAAAGAAAGAGATGGCGAAAGGTAGGAGCGATGGAGGGAGAAAGCGGGCCTTTTCCCAGCGGGAGGCAAGGGCCAGCAGGACGCAGCGGGATCGTTCTGATGCGATGTCCCATTAAACCTCGGGCAAGAAATCGGCTGTTACCACAGCAACCCCCAGCATGGTCGGAGTTTGCCCGGTCAGTGCGATGGTCAGGCTATGCTGTTAACGCAACCAAGGTGCCGACACCTATTGAAACATGATGAGCCCAAATCTACATTAAACTGGGGTGACAGGAAAGGAACCACAGGCTGTGAGGGACAACAGCAGGCGATGCAGTGCAGGTGAGGCTGTACAGGTGAGATGGGTGAGGGTGACATGGTGCAGTATAGGTGTAATAGAATGGATACAGTTCTGTTCTCTTCTGCTGTAGGTCACTCTGGATAAGAGCGTCTGCTAAATGGATGCAATGTAATGTATAGTACAACTAAGAGGTGGGTCAGGTACATTTGTGATTGTACAGGCAAGGCAGGTGCCAGTGATATGGTACAGGTAACTAAAAGGTAAAGAGCAGGTGAGTCCTTCCCTGTTCAGCCATTGGCCCTGAGCTCAGGTTTGTGTCTCTCAGATGAGTGCTGTTTCCCCTCTTTCATTTTATAACCAGCCATCAGACTGATTTCAGTGCTCTCATTCATACTGATTCAAAGCTCTCAATAAGAGAAAGACACACAGACATAAAAATATGCCCTCACTGAGTCACACACATGCATGTGTGCACAGACACACTCGTACACACAAACATGTAGACACGCAAACAGACTCATTCACGCACAGAAACACAATCACCCCCACAAAAAAACAGACCTATTAAATATTCACAGTTACAATATCTGTTTCCTCTGGCACTTGTGACCCGATCCCCATAATTGAAAGGCAATTACTTTACAATGATACATTTCTTGAGTAGGTCAGTAGTTTGCCATCACCCCCTTTCTCTCGGCCTCAGAGAGCTCAAGGTGTGTTAGCGTTTGATTGGTCCCCGATGCTCCTGCCTTGCCGCTGTAATGAGCGGAATCCGTCATGCCTCCCAGGAGGGGGCAGTACCCCCGACACTCCCCCAAACCTAACCACTCCCCCATCTAATGCGGACAACAATCTAGAAAGATTAACCCCCCCCCCCCCCCAAAAAAAAACAATCATAAAAAAGTGGTTATGGATCATCGACCACTGTCAGGAGCCCTTTAGTTCTGTTTTCTCCAGTGTGAACTTCTGGGAAGAATAAAACTGTAAGCTGGGCAGGGATGATGGGGGGAAACAGCCTTAATGAAGCACCTCTCTGCTCACTCTAAATGGAGCCGAATCGATCGGTTTGCCCCTGGGGCTGTCTCTGCCAGGGGTCCTGCTGCTTTTCTGGGGCACGTCTGCATCGCATCAGCCTCCTCTGGTGAACCGGTGGGGGGGGGTGGAAACCAGAGCCGTCTCTGCCCTGGTCAGCTGGGTCGATGGGGCGAGAGAAAGACGACGCACCCTCTCCGCTCCAAGGTGTTTGATCATGAGGGCTGCTTCTCTGCTCAGGGAGAGGGAGCGATGTGAGCGAGCCGGTCAGGGAGTTCCAAAGGGTGGGTGTGCAGGACATTGAAACTGGGAACAGGGAGGGGAGGGGGCTACTTTTGTGAGAACGCATCCAGCCAATCAGAGCTATGTAGTGCAGGCACGCTCCGAGGTGCGGGGTGAGCGGGGATCTCTGAGGTTTAAGCCGTGTCTCCTGCTCCTTCACTTTTGTGTGATGTGTTTGCCGCGGACCCCTCAGACACTCTTAGTGGCATCCATGGACTTTTCATGCCACTTTATTGGGCGGCAGTGAGGTGCAGTAGTCAGGAGCCGGGGTCATAACTGAAAGGTTAACTGATAACTGATTCCTCGCTGGGGCACTGCTTCTGAACCCCTTAGGAAAAGTACTTAACCCAGAATTGCCTCAGTTAATATCCAGCTGTGTAAATGGATAACATGTACAAACTGTATCCTAAGAGCATCTCCAAAATGACTATAATGTAACATAAGATAGCATAACCTTTTGGCTGACATCTGGCTATTGATACTGCAGTATGGCCCATTGCAGGTGTCTGCACCTGGATCACCCCCCTCTGGATAATTGGGGTATGGCTGGTGTCAGGCACCTTGAGTGAAAGCTAGAGATGGGTCAGTCTTCACAGAACCCTGTAATGCCTTGGGCTACAGTGTGGTGTTAATCATTGCCTTACACAAACCAATCAAATGACACTGCTCACCATAGAAAAACACTGTAATTGGTTCATGGCAGCTCCACCCAATAATGAGGCTCACAGAGTTTCACTGTCCTCCCAAGCACAGGCAGTGAAGTATCAGTAAAATATCTTAATTCATGCATTCTAAACGTAGCATTACGAGACTACTGAGGATAAAGACTGATTTATGAAATAAAGTATGTCAGTTATCTGTGTGGACTCTTTAGAAGGCCATTGATTTTTATCACGTCGGTATATTTTAAAGTCCTCGGTAAGTGCCAGAGCCCAGCGTTGGCACATAAAGGAGCTGCAAGCTGCGTCTCATGCTCGGGAGGGCTGGCGTTCGTTACGCCGAACAGACTGCAGGAGCCGCAGTCGGCAGAGAGACCGTCACCAAGCCACCCGCGCGTGAATCGGCCTCGCCGCCAAGGCGGTCAAAGAGAACAATCTTCCCCATTTAAATAATGGTAGAGATCTCTCCGTAGCACAGTCCGCCGCCTGACTGGAGCGAATTCAAACGAGGATGCCGTTACCCTCATCCCTCAGAGGGAGGGCTGAGACAAGCTTGCTTCAGACACGGCTTCACAGTACATTCTACTGAACAGACCTGCCCTTGCTGTTTATCCGAGGACGGTCTGAAATATACAGTCTGCCAGTGACAAAAGACCAGACTCTTGGAGTGAAAGCTAATTTTTTCTCCTTCTTCCTCTTTTTTTGTCCTTTTTTCCTCTTTCCTTTTTTCTTGTTTGTTTTTCCACAGCACAGAAAAAAACATAAATAATTCTACAAATAATTTGATTTCCACAGGATGAAGCTGTGTGTTCCTCATAACATATAAACATACAAAACACCCATAACTATATTTATGAGCCCTGCATGTGGGTGACAGATGAAATGTTTAATATTTACGCTGGTAGAGATCTTTAATATTTAATATCTGCGTTAGATGTGGGTTCTCCTCTCTGGCGGGATTTGGAGGGTGGAGGGGCTTGGTGACTGACAGCCCCTCCCCATAGCTCGGCCCCAGCATTTCCGATGTTAGTCCCAGTGTCACTGTCACTGCATCCCTGTCACCATGTTAGCCACACATCACCGGCCAAACTAGCATAGCCACAATATTGTATCAAAATGTAAAAAAAAAAAATAAAAATTCTAATATAACACATGGAAATTTGTAGATCAATGTCAGTGTATGCAATCATGTCTCAATATATATCTTGGTATAAGTTATAGGCAGTTCAGTAATATGCATGTTGTAGTAGCTATTATTTAAAAAAATGATCTTATATCTACCAAATTCCAATACATGAAAGTGGTAAAATTTGATATATATTGTAATGCAGCTACTTTGTGACATAAATATTGATATATGCTCAAACTATGGCCCACATACTTTTCACATTAGTAGCGTTTGATTGTTTTTGTCCACATCCAAAGTTCGTCAGCAGCTAAGTGCTGGACGTTTGTGTAGGAGACTACTACAGAAGCCAATGCTGCTGGGAGAAAATATATGCACTAATTAGGGTCACACAGATTCTCACATATGCCACAAAATAGGTCACAGTGCTCCAATTGCTATAATTATGTTAATGTTATATAATATATATATATATATATATATATATATAATGTGATTTCTTTTTGTATAATCATTGATGTATTAGTCTGTATTCTGTATTCTATAAATGCTTCTCAGTCTCCCAAAAGCATGTAAAAGAAAACCCCAAAGAGAGAATTAAGATGAAATACATTCAAAAAGTCATGAAATTGTTTTTCCCTTAGTGTGTTTGCAGGGTAGTGTGGATTCTGTGTGGAGCTCTGCAGTGAACACCCTGCACCAACTTCATGTTCTGCTCATGGTGAAAGTTGTGTCTCTCGCTAACGCTAACTCAGTCCTCATGTCACCGCATTGCACCAGAGATAAATCCGCCTCTGCCCGTTGACACTCACAGTGCCACTCAGACTGATGCTCTTTCTACCCGGTGATATTTCTCTGTGTGTACGTGCGTGCCTGTGTGTGTGTGTGTGTGTGTGTGTGTGTGTGTGTGTAGCAGCAAAGGCAATTCTAGTGGTAACCCATGCTAATCTATTTGCATGTAAATTAGAGCTGGAATATTGCACTGAGATGTAGAGGGCTTCAAACAGGAGAGGGACAATATGAGGCAAATATATTAAGTTAAAACCTGTGCCAAATAATAACTTTAGTTCTCATGCACAGCCTCCGCAACATTCTGTGGCAGCAGGGTAATAGGTGCATTTCTTATCCTCAGGTTTCACAGGGTAATCACTCAGGTGTCCAGACCCCTGCCAGCCCGTTTGTCAGAGGGTAATGCAGTCCCGCAACTCAGTTTTTGCAGCATTTTGCCCTTCCTAATACTGCACTGCTGTCAATTTAACTTTATGTGATAATAACGGGGTGGTGGGGGCAGTGGGGTTCTTTGCCTTATGTTAGCAGTGTGGCTGGGATGGAAGTGGGGCTGGGGGGGTCAAAGTGGTGGCCTTTCTTGGTGCCGTGGGGGCTGGACTCTGAACCTTGCGGGGTGTTTTTTGGGGACCCGGCAGCGCGGTGGTGTTTCTCCTCAGAGATCGAAGCAAAGTCTGTGGTCCTGTCTGTCTGCCCCTCCCCACCCCCCGGCTCCCCCTGCAAAATATCCGGCACCTTAATAAAAATAATTAATAATTCACGGCGCTGGCGGCAGGCTGGTGCTGGGGCGCCGAGTTCCGCAGATAAATTGAGTCCCGTGTGGCGGCCATGTTCCCTCCCCTCCACTCCCCGCGCCGCCGAGAAACGGAAGAGAGAGAGCAGGGACTGTCCCCGCCCTCCACACGGCCCCCCCCCCCCCCCCCACGCCCGTCTGGACCGTCGGTAACTGTTTCCCCTTGCGGATCTCGGTACGCCATTTCGGGGAGGGGTTGGGAAAACTTGCTTTCCCAGGCGCAACACCCCCCCAGAAGGGCGGAAGGGGTGTAAATATTTCAAAAAAAGAAGAGAAAGTAGGGCAGACGCCCGCCATTTCGGCCCTCCTCTACCTCCCCGCGTACAGTCTGGAAAGGCGAAGTTGGTGTAATTACCGCCAGGCAGATTTAGCAGGGTTGCGCTCTGGGTATTCCGCCACGGGCCATCCCAGAGGAATAATCTTGGTGGAGCTCCCCCCTCCCCCCACGCAAACACACCACCACACCAAAAAAAATAATAATAATAAAATGAAAAATAAAAAACCCTCCTGCAGAGCTAGCTGCAACAACCCCCCAGCTCAGGGTTCAAAAATGCAAATGATTGGTTGGCAAGAGTCAGGTGATCCATAAAGACCTGCCTCTTCCTCTCTCTCTCTTTCTCTCTCTTTTTCTCTCCCTCTGTTTTTTCTTTCCTTTTCCTTCCCTTCCTCTCTCTCCCTCTTCCTATCATTTACACTCTCTCTGTCTCTCTCTCTCTCTGTCTCTCCCTCACTGTCTCCCTCCCTCTCACTCTCTCTCTTACTCTCTCTCCCTCTTACTCTCTCTCTCTCTCTCTCTCTCTCTCCCTCTCCCCTGCGTGCAAGAGGCACTGATAGGTTCAGCTGATGCGCAGGCAGTTTATCTGGCTCATCTCTTAGCCGGGGGTAGAGGAGTTCTCTCTCTTTTTTTTGCAGACACTATCGATTACATAGGATGAAGTGAATTTCCTCCTGCTGTCCTTGAGCTGTGACAGGAAGGGGGCCAGGACAAAAAAAAAGAGAGAGATAAGCACCTGACGTGAGAGGGGCAGACAGGGTAGCCAGGCAGCCATGGATTCAAGATGGCATTGTGCTTCGTCCCAGGTAGCTGATTTTTTTTTTACACGGTCTTTCAGAATGCGGCCATTGCAGCATGCAGTTTTGTTTTTTTTTTTCTCCACAGCTTGCATTTGTAGAAACAGAGTTTTGGCAGAGACAGAGAGAGAGAAAGAGAGAGGGAGAGAAAGAGAGAGAGGGAGAGAGCATGACAAGCAGCATTCTGATCATCTGCAGAAGTGTGTTGTTTTCTTAGTTTCCTTGGCATTCTGTAAGAGATGCAGCAGGGCTTTATCACGCTGGCATGCATGGCTTATGAGATGCAGTGCTGTAATGTCTGCAAGATGAAGCTCTTCTCATTTTTTTTTGTTTGATTGTTGTTTTTTTTATTCGCATGGCATGTAATTTTGCATCCTGATTTTTTTTTTTTTTTATGACTGTTTCTTTTTTATTCAGCTTTCCTTTCATATAGTAGCAGCGGTTGAATTTTTGATGACGGTAATAGATTTTTCTCAAAGGTTCCTTGTGTTTTGTGTGCTGAAATTGTAGAACTGTTATGTGTGAACGTGGATATGGGGTTAGACTTAAGCCGGTTGTGGGCTGTCTGGGGTTGGGGGTAGTGGGTCTTGGGAGGTGGGGGGGTGTGTGTGGGGGGTCATTGTGTGTATGATTCCATACCATATGCCCCACTTTCAGGAGTGAGTGCTAGTCCTCTCCCTCTGTCTTCCTGTCTCGGTTTGTCTCTCTTTCTGTATCTCTCTCTCTCTGTTTTTTTCCCTCGTTTCTCGTATTTGGCCATGTTTGTGCAATTGGTCCCCTGACCATGTGTCGAACAGACCCAGGGGGGCCCGATGGAGGGAAACAACAAATAAAGTGAGAGAAGGAGTGAGCCAGAGATGGAGAGAGAGAGAGACAGAGAAACAGAGAGAGAGAGAGAGAGAGAGAGAGGGAGATCAAGAAAGAGCCAGAGAGAGAGACAGAGAGGGAAAGGGAAATATAAGAGAAGGAGAGGGTTGAGTCCGTGGGCTGTTTTTGCAGGTGGATACACCTGAGGTTTCCTCAAAAGACACCTGGCTCCCGGCGCATTGGAACTGAGCCACAGGTGGGCAGGGCCAGCCAGTGAGAGCGATCATTAAACGAACCCCCCCACCCCATCCCACCGCCCCACCACCAGGCAGGAAATTGCTACAGAACACTCTTTGGTCTTCACATGCGGCATTTGGCATTTGGTTAAAGAAACGTTCCAACTAAAGCTGTGCCCATGATCACAGGTGCATTGTGGGATTCTTGCATGTCGAGAAGCAGTTCAGCGTTAACACAGAGCTCTGGGAGGGAGCTCATTGCCTTCGGCTCTGTTCGGAGACAGAGGTGTGGGTTATCAGTACCTTTTCCAGACACAGAGATGGGGGCATGCTCTCTCTGTCTTGTTTGTGTAAAGGTCGTTACGCATGGGACTGCATGGTTCCCACTGATCCTGTCCGCCGGCACAGATGACAACTGTTATTTATTCACCCGCCTGCATAACGTCCTGACCCAGGACTCCCCTTAGACAGCACACAGGTGAAACCAGTCAAGGGCAAAATGGCGCCTGCCCATGTGGGCACCGTCCCACACCTGCTAGTCTCAGCCTCTGCTACTTCCCCTTGGACAGAAAAAAATTATCTGTCGAGTTACTGTTATTGATATTTACAGAGTCATTGTTGTCGTTATCCATAGAGGCAATGTTAAAGGTATTTACATAGACATTGTTATTGGCATTTACAGGGTTACTGTTATTGTTATCTATAGTTACTGTTACTCTTATCTCAAGATTTATTGTTGTTGTTGTCTATTGAGTTACTGTTATTGGTATTTACAGGCTCCTTGTTATTGGTATTTACAGTTATTGTTATTGTTATCCAAAGAGGTACTGGTATAGGTATTTACATAGATATTGTTATTGGCATTTACAGGGTTACTGTTATTGCAATCTATAGAACTAGTTATTGCTATCTAACGAGTTACTGTTATTGTTATCTATTGATTTCCTGTTATTGGTATTACCAGTTATTGTTGTTATATTTCTGTGGGGTGACTGTTATTGGTATATACAGACCTACTTTTGTTGTTATCTGTAAAGTTATGGTTATTGTTATCTACAGAGTTACTGTTATTGATATTTACAGAGTTGCTGTTATTATCTGTAGAGTTATTGTTATCTACGGAGTTACTGTTATTGGTATTTACAGAGTTACTGTTATTGTCTATAGAGTTGATGTCAGGGCTGTGTCACGAGGCCTAGATGAAGAGAAAGGTGTAGGTGATGGAGACAGAAGGAGGGGGCAGTAAAGTGTGGTGCACACTCACACACTCACACATACTGCAGAGAGTACACACTCACACACTCACACATACTGCACAGAGTACACACTCACACACTCACACACTCACATATACTCCACAGAGTACACACTCACACTCACACATACTGCACAGAGTACACACTCACACATACTGCACAGAGTACACACTCACACATACTGCACAGAGTACACACTCACACACTCACACATACTGCACAGAGTACACACTCACACATACTGCACAGAGTACACACTCACACACTCACACATACTGCAGAGAGTACACACTCACACACACACACATACTGTACAGAGTACACACTCACACACTCACACATACTGCAGAGACTACACACTCACACACACACATACTGCACAGAGTACACACTCACACATACTGCACAGAGTACACACTCACACACTCACACATATTGCACAGAGTACACACTCACACATACTGCACAGAGTACACACTCACACATATTGCACAGAGTACACACTCACACATACTGCACAGAGTACACACTCACACACTCACACATACTGCAGAGAGTACACACTCACACACTCACACATACTGCACAGAGTACACACTCACACACACACACATACTGCAGAGAGTACACACTCACACATACTGCACAGAGTACACACTCACACACTCGCACATACTGCACAGAGTACACACACACACATACTGCAGAGAGTACACACTCACACATACTGCACAGAGTACACACTCACACACTCACACATACTGCACAGAGTACACACTCACACATACTGCAGAGAGTACACACTCACACACTCACACATACTGCACAGAGTACACACTCACACCTACCACACACAACAGGCAGACAGACACACACACACTCACACATACCACATACAAACACACAGAGTACTAGCTCACATATAAAGCACACAACAGACACACACACATACAGTATAGTGCAGACAGATACACAGAGTACACTCTCACACACTCGCACATATTGCACACAGACACAGAGTATACAATCAAACACTTACACATGCTACACACACACACACACACACACGTACGCGCAAACACAAACTCACTCCTCACGCACAAACACACACATACTGCGTGCACATACACACTCACACACATGCCAAACAAACCCCCCTGCTGTGGGGCTTTGCATTGTCAGAATTTTATTTTCTGATACTGTGTATCAGTTTGAGGCCGGTGCTGAATACACAGCCCTGAAGTCCACCCTGCGTGTGTGTGTGTGTGTCTCACAGAGAGAGACGTGTGCTTTGTCTGTGCTACAAGGCTGCAGTCGGCGGGGTGTTGTATTGTAGACTTCTGCTCATCTTTGTCCTCTTTTTTCCGAGCCTGTGCTGTTCATCTGAAAATGCTGCATTGCATCAGACTGCTTTTAGCCGCACTTTTCTCCAAACTCTTTCATATCCCAGCTCACCGCTGTGTGGGAAGAGAAAGTCAGAGTGTAACTCAAGGAAACGGTCCCTCATGAATAATCACATGCTAATTAATACTGCATGCACTTTAATAAAGCTGCACTCTTTGATGTTCCCTCTCTGCTTCTTGGAGGGGAAGAGAGGGGGGGGGGGGGGTGGGGAAAGACTTTGGGGTGTCAGAAAAAAAACTGAAATGAAAAAAAAAATAAAAGAGAAAAAGAAAAATCAATGCCCCTGCCGGCAGCTTCCCTCCTCCCCCCGGCTCGTGCGCTGACATCACCATGGCAACGAGAGCGTACCGTACAGCGTGTCACGGGGCTGATGACACGTCCGCTCCGTCTGCCAGTGGATGAGGCGCGGCATTTTCGGCAGGCGGAGGGGAGCGGGGCAAAGGGTTGTGTGATGCTCGTGACGCTCGTGACGCTCGTGATGTTGGCAGTCATCTGTCAGGAGTGCGCTGGCAATCCATTCACGCCAACAGGAGAATTTTAATGGTGGAAACATGGCTGCGCTCCTTAGGCCTGCCAGTTTTACTTCCCTGACTTTTCTCCTGCTGTCTTTTTAGCCAGCTCAGCACCGGGGTGGGAGCCCAGCTGTAGACTCACTGATCAACCCCCCAACCCACCCAGAGTCTTGGAGCTTGAGAGACATAATTCCTGTGTTTTGTGTTTGGGAGAAGTCTAAATGGCTCCCTTAAAGTGAGGTTAAATCATAAGGACTTCTGCAGTACCACCTATGGGAAAACACCAGCTGGAGGCCTGTCTGGCTGTCCACTCCTCTTTAGGGGTACCCAGTCTGGGTCGCTATGTTTGGACTGAGCTGAAACAAATGCAGTAGGGCCAGAAAGCAGTGCAGAGAAATTGATACTTCCAGGCATTTGGAAGGATCTGCAGAGCTAGTTCCACTAATTGTGTGTGTGTTTGTGTGTATGTGTGTGTGTGTGTGTGTGTGTGTGTGCATTGATTTTACATTCCAGCCAACATCCCTGGCTTAACTGGTCTGATTACCAAAGCAGTGCACCACATTACACTTGTGTTTTCCATTACGTTAGTCTTATTTTTTTATTGTCTTGTCCAGTGTGACTTATTTCGCATAACACACAGGGCACAAATATCTTAACATTTTGCAAGCGAAACATCACAGCTTAAGAGATACTAAAGTTGAGAGAACACTGAGTGAGTGATAGGGGAAATAAAGTAATTAAAATTAAACATAGGCACGCACACATACATACACAGGCAGTGCACACAGACATGTGATGTACACTCAAAGACACACATGCACACACACACATAGGCCGGTCTCTGTGCTCCGTGTCCCGTTAGCAGCAGAGTGGCTGATGGTGTCAGTGAGAGAGTGAGTGAAAGTAGTAAAGTACCGCAGAGCTTGCAGTCATCACCCCCCCCCCCCCCCCGTTGCCCCCCCCCCCCCCCTTGCCCCCCTGCCCCCCCCTCGCCCCCCTGCCCCCCCTCGGCCAGGGACTACACCACAGCTCACAGCCTGTACTGCTGTGCAGTAAGCCTCAATGCAGCATCACTGAGCAGCACTGAAGACCTGGGCCCAGCAGAGCGTTCAAACAACAGAGCTGGCCATCACTTTACATATTTATAATTTATAATTTAAAGATATTATATAGCACATTGACAGTCAGAGTAATTTCATCTCTGTGAATCGATGCTGAGACGTAGGTAGATCAGCTAGTGTTATCCATGCAATGAATCAAGGGTGTTACTGATTTTATTTTATGATTTTGCTTTTAGTTTAAACTTGAATCCCTGTCATGACCACACACTCTCTCTGTCTCTCTCTCGCACACACACACCTATCCACATACCCATACAGAAATGAAATATATTGTAATATACTGAGAAATGTGTTTTTCAGGTCAAGAATACATTGGAAATATAATTAAAATATATTAGTACAAATCAGAATGGCAATAATGTACATATTTTATGGACTTTTTGTATGGGTACAGACACAAACACACTCTTTACAAGAATTAAATTTCAAATCACTCACAAGAATATGTTACAGCACTGTAGTGGAAATACTGTTGTATGTAATCCTACAGCAAAGAATGTAAAAAACAGAGAAATGGCATTAGTTGGCAGGCTGTTAATTGGATTGTTTATGGTGTTTAGTTACATTAATTATGTGCATTAATGCCTGTGCCGCGTCCACATCATGGCGTAATGGAATTCTGGGGTGAGGAGGCGCAGCATGGCGAGAGATTTTTGGCATGGATCGGAAACAGAGAGTGCGGGGGCTGGGGGGGTAAGAAGAATGAGAACCGGAGCTCTGACAGACTGCCTTTTGCTCTCGCAGCCATCGGCTGGCCTCAGATCAGCTGGGAGGAATTTGATCCACTCGGCAGCTGTGACCCCGCCCTCTCTCTTGCTCCCATTAGCTGGCCTCAGATCAGCCTGGAGGCCCTCGGGGCGGCCCGGCTGCGGCCGTGCACTCACCCCTCCACGGAAACACATCGACCCACTTCTCCCCACCGCACTGACCCAGTTCCAGCAAGGGTGGTGGAGCTGACCCTGGCTGCGACGGCCGGGTCGCCACAGCGACTGAGCCTCACAAAGAGCTCGCAGGGTCGAGGTCATGATCCCAAAAAGCCCTAGTGGGCACTCGGGCAAAGTGCCCAGTTTCTGGGATGCCACACCCCCAACAGTCAGGCTTTTCCCATAGCAAAGCATTATAATTGACTCAAACCAGCGAGTCACTGGCAACACCAGCTAATTAAACCCCTTTGAGGGTTGCAGCACCATGGCTACCAGCAGCCTTTTGGTCTTTGTGGGAGAATCTCGGAGATGGTCCGTGTTCTGTCACAGCAATACTTTAAAGAGGGGACCAGGGCATACCCCATCTTAAGGTGGGGTCAGACGCTAACCTATGCCCCCCTGCATCCCCTTTTATAGGAAGTAAGATGTGTAGCTCTGCCCCCTCTGTGCCCCATCTCTCATTCTCCCCCTCCCCCCCACTGCCCCCCCCCCTTTCGGACGAATGGTTCAGTTGGCGAGAAGGCCCGATTAGCGTGGGCAATACCCCTCGGGGCTTTTCCGAGTGGGCGGAGCCGATGAAATCAATGCTGTAGCGACGGTCGACCTCAGACCGGTGGCGGAGCCCGAATCTGGCGGACAGCCTTCTTCACCGTGGGGGACTCGGTCAGGATTCGGGGGGGAAACCGGGAGTGCCGATCAGAGTGTGGCGGGGGTCCGCCAAGGGTTGGGCAGGCGAGGATCAGGAGAACCGGGGTGGATGAGGCGGTCGGTGCTTGTTCTTGATGCTGACCTTTGTGGAGAGGAGCGATCGCGGCTTTTCAGGAGGTTCTGGTCCTAACGTTGTGCTTTGAGCATCCTGAGGGGGCAGCTATGGCGTTCTTTTTCCCTCCCCCCACTATGGGCACACAGGCAAGCAGCATGCTACCTTACTAGACTACTCCTTCTGAGCGGTTCTGTGTGTGCGTGCGTGCGTGCGTGCGTGCATGCGTGTGTGCGTGTATGTGTGTGTGCGTGCTGCTGTCAGGGAAGCAGATATGACTTTCTTCTTCTCTTTTCGGTCTTTAATAAATGATGGCAGGTAAAAAAGCAGCTGCAAAGTAAGGGTGGAAATTTGTTTTCATCCTAAAAAAATCATTTATTTGCGTTTGCAGGTTGCAAGCTCTCATCTCCTCCATGAATAATATATGTACAGTATATACTTGTGAGAATGACCCTCCTCCTAAAGAAAATTACTTGTTTTTATTCATGAACTTTTCCTGGGTTTTCATGAATATCTTTATTTGAGTGTGTGCACGCATGTGTGTACATGTGTGTGTGCATGTGTGTGTATGTGTGTGTGTGTGCACGCATAAGTCTGTTTACCACTACTGAGAGCAAAAACAAAAACTGTGATATTTTATCCATTGCTGCACCTGTTTTCATTAATGTATGCATGTATGTGGTGCCCATTGTATCCAGGGCATTCTGAAGGGGGAGGGGTAAAAGAAACTGGGTAATACAGGTGAAGTTGAGGAGGTACAGATCAGGGGTACAGGTGAAACGGTGCTGGCATTTCAGTGAGGGTGGTCGGAGGGGGTCGGCCGGCCCCAGCAGGGTCCGTGTGAGCGGGATGCTTTAAAAGATCACTGCTAACAGAACCCCAGGCAGCTTTGAGAGAGACAGAGTGGAGGCGTCAGGGCGGAGACGGAGAGGCAGATATATACACGCTCCGGTGTGAGATCGATGTGACAGCCACGGCTGAGAAAGAAAGAAAGAAAAAGGGAGGAAAAAAAAAACATCTAATGCAGAACGCAGAGCCAGCAGGGCAGCGCACTCACTCTTCCGCTCTGATCAATCTTCACCGCTGTCCTTTAATCAAGCCCTCCGTCTTCTCTCTTTCGTCTTTTCTCTTTATTTCCCCTCTCTTGCTTCTTCATTCTCCCCTTCTCCCGCCCCCTCTCTCCCTCTCCCCCCTCTTGTAGAAGGCCTTGTCGTTGCTCAGAAGTTCCAGAATTCCCTGATCTGTGATAATTGGAGTCTTTCTGGGTTTGTTTTTTTTTCATGTTGTGATACCCTCTCCCGAGCTGGGTGCTCCGGGCCCCACAAACAGGGAGATTTGTCAGATGTCAGCCTCGGTTTCTCTCGTGCATTTACCACAATTAGCATTTAAAGCCTGAGCGGAGAGGAGAGCACTCGGGAAAATAACGCTGAGAGTCCGATGAGCGGACGGGTTCAGACAGGCGGGTAGGTGTTCAGATGCGTCCAACGTCTCCGCGAGCAGCGGCACAGATCCCACAGAATCACCG
Source organism: Megalops cyprinoides (assembly GCF_013368585.1). Lineage (NCBI taxonomy): Eukaryota > Metazoa > Chordata > Actinopteri > Elopiformes > Megalopidae > Megalops > Megalops cyprinoides. The sequence continues at coordinate 47,273,887 of NC_050583.1, forward strand.
CACACATGCCACGGCCTTTGGTATCACCAAGCTGACGAGACGGGACTGCAATGGCGGCCAAAAAAAAAAAAAAACAAGGAGGAAAAGATCTGAAGCCCTCAGATGAATGCAGTTTGTGTTGCTTAGGCTTGGTGTAAAACAGGGAACACTCTGCCTCAGACTCCCTGACAATGAGGGGAAAAGCCCTGTGATGATGAAAGCGTTCCACCTCGACAATGGCGATCGTAAATGGCACATCCAAAAGATGTCCCTGCAGAAATGGTGGTCGTCGATATCTCCTCCTCTTTAGATTTGCTTTCGTTCATTTGGCAGATGCTGTTAATCTGAGCGGACTACAAAAAAAAGAAACAAGCATTCAGTACGCTTAGGTGTGTAGCTGTGTGGACACTGAATGATTACAGCCATTCTGTAAATGCAGTTACATTGTAGGAAATAGTAATACAAAGCAGCTTGACATTGGTAAGGGTTGGGGTTAGGGTTAGAGTAGGGGTTAGGGTGAGGATAAGCATTAAGATAAGGTTTAGGGTAATGGTTAGATTCAGAGTTAAGCAGAGTGCCCCCCCCCCCCATTTACAGAGATAATGTTTCAATCATTTTTTCCTCAGATGAGAGTTTCATGGGACAGTAGTGTACAAATCACTTTATTTTTCAGAAACGCTTGATTGCCACTCACTGTTGTCTCTCAAAAGACCGGTCGACAATGTTCTTAATGGGTGTTAAATTAAAGTTTGTGACATCAATTAAGCTGCTCATCACCAGTCATTCAAGCCACTAATTACCAGTGAATAAGTCGGTCTCATAAGGTGTGATTCATAATTTAAGGGGCAAAAAATGAAAGGCTGTGCTTGCTTCTTCAGTCAGGGCAGGGAGGGGGAGGGGGGCTGTTTTCGGAGAATCTCGCCCAGTTCTTTCTCTGTCAAGTCTTCTCCGTTAGCAATGCCTCCTTACCCAATCAGAAAAGAGTGAAAACCCATTTGCTACCGAAACCAGGTGAAAGTTAGAATGCTGACAGCAAGAATTTCCATCTATAGGGGGCTGTTTCAGGTGATTCTGAAGGCTGCACTATGTCAAGGTAGCTCACCACCTGATATAATGTGAAACACTCCCCCTGGAAACGAATAGGTCACTGTTTGGCTGAGAAAATGAGATGGAAAGTCCTGCGTTCTTGGCTGTTTTGTTCTCAGGTGAATTTCACGAATAGGTAATACCAGGTAATAGCGATAGCTAATGCCTGAGTTCACCTGACATACAGTTAGGGGTGAGTGTAGGGTTTGCACCATGTCCTTAAAAATGGGCAGGCTCAGGGGGTAAAGGCTCTCGTTCAGAGTTTGATCTTTCTACTGAGGCTGGGAGGATTGTGTCAGCCAGAGTACCCACATTATGACTTGCAGAGCACCTATAAGCTTGTCAGATGAAGTCAGTGGGGGTTGTGTCTACCTTCCATTGAGCACTTGCCCTCCTGTGATACACTATGAGATTTGTAGCCATTGGTTGCATGAGGGTGTATAGGAGTATTGCCTTGGTCATGGTTCAGTCCTTCTGCACATGTGCAAAGGGTATTATACGTGGGACAAGCTTGGTGTGCATACAACTGGAGATTCCAAAGTCAAGGTAAAATGTCGGGGGGGGGGGGGGGGGGGGGGGGGGGGGGATTATGACACAAGGTTGGATAACCACTGATCTGCAGCATTGAAATCACACTGATCTGAGGTACTGAAATCACACTGATCCGAGGTACTCAAATCACACTGATGTGTGGGAATTAAATCACCACATTCGTGTCAGAGCCACCCTGGGCTGTGAATCAGCCATGACTTGCAATTTTGCTCCAATGGTGTGCAAGAGAAAGAGCTGTGCCTGTAAACATCCACGCACACAGTTTGACAAGCACAGCCTGGGATGAGACACGCACCTTCAAAGCGCACATCCTACACTCTCTGCTGCATATTGCCTCTGTCATAATCACAAGGAGAACCCAAGTCTGTCATAACAAATCTGTCACATTTAACACTGATCCAGCACTGAAACGTCTTACTTTGTACTTGTTGTTGCTGTGAAAGGAGTATGAGTAGACTTGTTGAGAGGAGGTTGGGCTTGGTATGAGTCGCTATTGTTTTTAATTTGTTTATAAGGTGTTGTGAAAGGGCAGGTGGCACAAGTGCTGTTGTGCAGCTCTCCTTTGAACACCCTGTTTCTGTGTCCTGTTTCCTGCATTAGACACAGGTGAGAACTTCAGTGCGCTAATCGTTTATGTCTCTGAAAACTGACTATTGTGAGACCGCCTGAAAAGGTTGAGCTGAACTCAAATCACAAATGGCCACAAATGGCATCTTTGTTTTTTTTTTTTTTCTTTCCTTCAATTGTCAATTGGCTCTCACAAGTATCAGCTAGGCATCTAGGTACAGCAAATCATTCACCTCTGAATTGTGGGTAACCACCACAGAGAAAATCCTTCTGACTCTGTGTCTGGAGATCTGGGCGAGGTGATTGTTGTGCTAAAGCTATGAGAATATTTCATGAGAAAAACATAAGGAGGACATGACATGGTCAGTGTGGCAGAAGTCTCTGCAGCAAACAGGCGGTCAGATGGTGCAGTGGACACTTTGAAACATTTCCTACAGTTCAACAATTCAGTGTTAAAATGTGTCGTCATCTCAATATCTGATGAATATTTATAGAAAATGTGCTAAATATGTGTGTGTATGTGTGTCTGTGTGTGTGTGTGTGTGTGTGTGTGTGTGTGTGTGTGTGTGTGTGTGTGCATGTGTGCGTGCATGTGTGTATTGATATTTGGCCAACTTAATGCTTTGGTAACAACATTTGTCTATTGCCATGCCAATAAACCCTGATTTGAATTTAATTGAAAATGGACTTCAGGGAGAAATGAGAAAAAGAAAGAGAGCCCAGAGAGCTGCATTGAATTTGAGCTGCTACTTTATCAAAGGCATCTCAGGCAATCATTACATTTTAACAACACCATTTGACATCAGTTATGATTAAAGGCTGTTAATCCAAGCTGAATCCACACTCAACAACACAGTTATGACTCTCCGCATCCTTCCCAGCAAACAGAGAGAGAGAGAGAGAGGGAGAGAGAGAGAGAGAGAGAGAGAGAGAGTGGCAGAGAGTTATCAATTCCCTCTCACCCTCAGCATCTCCTGCCAGAGGAAAATTAAATACGTTTGCCAAGTGATGGGTACACTGCTCCAGAGACCATACACATCACCACCTTTGACCGACCAAATCACTCTAATGCCTCACACATAACTGCCTGCAACCACTAAAATTACACTAAAGCCTCACACATAACTGTCTGGTTGCACTATAATCATACTACTGCCTCACACATTACTGTCTGCAAGTGCTTAAACAACACTAAACCTCACACACGACTGTCTGCAACTGCTAAAATCACTCTACCACCTCATATTACTGTGTATAAACCCTAAAATCACACTACCACCTTATACATTGCTTTCTGTATCCACTGAAATCACACTACTGCCTCACACATTATTGTCTAAAACTGCTAAAATCACACTAAACCCTCACATATTACTGTCTGCAACTGCAAAAATCACTCTACCACCTCACACATAACTGTCTGGTACCGTTAAAATCATACTCCTGACTCACACATTTCTGAAGGGAGGAGAGAAGAGAGAGACTTTAAACACAAAGCACTCACAAACGTCAGAATTCAGTATCCATGCTGTCGCCACCTTCCCCTCCTTTGTTCAGCCAAGTGAATCTCTGCTTCGGGTTGGCTCCTTTTTTCCCCATTATCAGCTGTGAGACTATAAAGCTGAGAGCCCTTCTGTCTATTCACCTTTAGCCTTCGTGTGCTACAAATATAACAAGGTCTTGCTTTGTTGCCTCACATTGACTGTGAGAGATTAAAGGCCATTCTTGGTGTGGTCACTAGATGCTGTTTCCTGATTGTAGCCTCCTTCCTCCCTATCCTCCCAGGCTGTCCCACCCTGGGGGGACCAGGTGGCTGAGCGAGGCGTTAACAGGAAAGTTCATGCAGCTGCCTTTCCCCAACCCCAGGCCCTCAGGCTGTGAAACTGCACCCTGCCCAGCACCAGTGTTCGTATCGATCCTCCCTGCTTTTATCAAGGAAGATTAACCAATTGATCGTGCAATTAAAGTCCGCTGGAAGTTGTTGAGCTTTCATACAGGAACGCGTTTGTCTGGGGGGCTTGTTCTCTGGAAACTCTAAACTGCTTTTCAGGTTTCATTGGTTTTGAAATGCAAGCTGCTCACCTGGGGAGTGTGCTGCATGTGTGTCTGATTTGAGTGTGCATGTGTGTGTGTGTGTGTGTGTGTGTGTGTGTGTGTGTGTGTGTGTGTGTGTGTGTGGTGGCATAGACCGTTCCTCCATATTGCTGTGCTTCGGATCATCATGATGATGTTTCTCTTCTTTTTCTGCCTCCTTTGCTCTCTCTCCCTCTCTGTCTCTCTCTCTGTCTTTCCCTCTCCCTGTTCCCTCCTCCCTCTCTCTCGCTCTGTCCACCCCTGCAGCCCACAGACGACCTGCTGGTGGCTTCGGCAGAGTGTCCCACTGATGACGAGGACATTGATCCCTGTGAGACGAGCTCAGGTGGGTTAGGTTAGTCATCGCCTTTATTACTCCTTCTCTAAGTATGTGTTATGCTTTACTCTGTCTCTGAGTGTGTGTAATGCTGTACTCCTCTGAGTGTGTGTTTTACTCTGAGTGTAACACTCTAATACTGTAATGCTGTACTTTGCTACTTCTCTGAATGTGTTACACTGTAGTTTTCTCCTTTATGTTTATTACCCTTTACATCATTCCTTATCTGTGTTACACTCTGCTGTACTCCTTCTCTGTGTGTTACACTGTGTGTTTCTTTTTCACTGACTGTGTCTGTGTCTGTGTGTTAAAGCAGTCATAATACCTATAAATGCCTATAAACTGCCTTAGGCTTGTAGTCAGTTTTACAGCTCAGACCAATCCCCTCAAACCCATTTCAGCAAATCTGCATTTTTGCATAATTCATTCCACCTCTTCCACTCTTGTTGAGACTGCCATACTCAAAATGTTAAGCACATATAAACTCAAGATTCAAAGTTTGGGACAAACAGCATTAGACCAAACGCAGACTGTGGAGTTTCTGTGCAGCCGCTGAACTCATGAGCGCTCACCCCAGCCAGAGTGTGACTTTACGCAACGTTACAGCAGCGTTTATCAGAGGTTGTGAGAATGTTGTGCACCGACAGGGAGCACGCAGTCACCAGGCACAGCTACTGTACCTCAGGCTGTTCTGAGAAGTCTGGCGGAGTCTGGAGGGAACGGCTTCCTGACCCTTGTCCTTTCGGCAGCACGGCGGCACAACAATGGCAATTTCCCCTGCTCTCGTTTGCACCCTGCTGGCCTCCCTGCCATGACATGACCAAGCCCATGCCTCCCACCCCGAGCCCGCTCCACTGCCTCCCGGTGGAGTTCTCACACGCCGACATCTCAGAGGCAGCAGTGCATTGTGGGAAGATGAGAGGAGCCCACTGAGCTGGCAGGATCCACGCATTCCCGTCACCACATGGTGTCAGGGACATGGTCACCCCCAGGGCTGAGCTTGGGGGAGGTGCTGCAGCTGCCTGACAGCCAGTCATTGGCCGGTGAATTTCCAGCACTGTACTGAACAGCCAACATTTCGGCCAAGACTTGCGTTCACTTTCTCTGTCCTTCTCTCTCCCTCTCACTCAGTCTCATCCTCCCTTTACTTCTCCCTGTACAACTCTCTCTCTCTCTCTCTCTCTCTCTCTCTCTCGCCCCCTCTCTTCCTTTCTCCCTCTTGCCCTCTCTGTTTTCTCTTGTATTCACCCTCTCAGTTCTTTTCTTTTTAAATTCTTAAAACTCTAGCCGCCTCTCACAGCAGTGACATCAGCTGCTCTGGACCCTTGATGCTAATGTGGTTTGTCCGTTTGTGGTTTCGAGGCATGTGGCATGGTTACAGGGGACCAGTTTACCCCTATAAAATGAGATCAAGCAAAAGGTCAATGAGCACAGGTTCCAAACCCCCCGGTTCAATCTCATTGGCTCGCTCACAGGGGCTGCCTGGTTAAGGTTAAGTGAAATAAACCACAAAATCGCCTTCCGTGCAGAAAGAAAACAAAGCTAAACTATCGGCCTTTCCCAGCTGCGGGGGTGAAACAGACCTAAGACTCATGAGATGCATGTGGTCCCCCTCCACAGGCATCAAAACAGAATAGTAACACATCCAAGAACAACAGAAATTTCAGGAGAGGAGGAGCGAGCGATCAGGAAGAGCAGTCACACACCCAGGAACTTGGCCACAGTACAGATCAATCAGGCCAGACCAATCAAACTCACCATCTACTTCTTTACTGTTACTTCTAATTTCTCTTGTGCAGACTTTGTGTTGCACACTGCTAAATTGCATTCATAAATATGAGGGTAGCGGGGAAAAAAGGAAAGAAAATGAGATTGTAAAGTCACCCGCCAAGTTGAAGTTGATTAAAATTCCATTTGAGCCGCTCCGCGCGTGGCGTCTGAGCGGGCGTAACACCCTGCTCTCCACAGAAGCGGCTCGACGTGGCTTCAGCGACACGCTTCTCTCCTGCAGTGTGTTATTACAGCTGGGTGCACTGTGCCTAACACAGATCCTGCAGGATCACAGGGACACGCCGCTGAGAAAGGCAGCTAAAGCCGGGCTCTGACAGAGATGTCCCCCCCAGCCAACCGCTGCACAGATGCTCTGTGTTCATCACAGTATCTACAGTTGCTGTAAACGACAGGTCTGTGGCACAGTGACTAAGAAACTGGCTTTCCAAATCTAAGGGTTGCAGGTTTGATTCACAGATGAGGCATTGCTGCTGCTCTGAGAGGTACTTGGCAAGGAAAGATTTAGCTGTGTACGTGGGCAATGTGTGTGTTACTGTGCAGGTTTCTCTTGGTGTGTTAGTGTAACAGTCACCTGTTTGACAGACGTCTGTGTTATTCACAATGCATTCCAGCATGGAGCCCTGCACTGCAAACTGAGATAAGCCCCCTCCCAGGGCAATAGACCTCAGACCTCAGCTTGTGACCATCCGTAAGCCTAGAACCCTGTGCTTAAACCACTAATCCAAGCCAAGCCCCTGTGACACTCAGAGCAGGGTATCTTTACTCAGGCTCCACCCCACACCAGACTGGGACTATATCTCTGCCTTCACCTCTACCTCTATATCTCTACCTCCATGCCTCCACCTCTATGTCTCCAACTCCACATCCTTATATCCACCTCCATACTTCCATATCTCCACCTCCAGGGGGCTGCAGGGTATGACCTGTGCCCCATCGCAGGGCTGTGTGGCAGAAACAGGTGAGAGGGTAGAGCTCTTTTGTTTCACTACCCTCTTAGACACGTATCCCCAGCAGTCACGCTCAGTGGAGAAAGGATGGGGTCTGCTCTGTAACTCATGTTTGCTTTGTAACTTTGCTCCTGGTGTCAATGGTTTCCCCATGCGTAATCTCACTCGCACACAACACAGTCAGAGCAAACCTCATTAGTGATTGTACAGCACAGCCATTGTGAGAGACTGAGGGATGCTCACTGAGGTTTCAGTATACCCCCTGTTAGCACTCGCTGGAGAGGAGGAAGTGACAGCCAAGGATTTCATCTCTTACTTCAATTATCTCTGCCGGAGAATAGGGGAATAGGACCAGCTAACATCCCTAATGGAGATACCACAGTACTGTATGTGGTGTCCTATTAAATGCACACACAAACGCATACCCCCGTCACACCACACACACACACAAACGCACACAGATGTGTACACACACACACACACACACACACACACACGTACACGCCCACACATACAAATGTGCGCACGCACACACACACACACACTTTGCTCCATGGGTACAGTAGTGGCCTCGAATGTTGAGTCAGGTTATGATAGGGACACTGGCACGCTAGAGGTTAGTGCAATTTAATGAAGGTTCATTTCCTTCGCAGCCCAGTGAGAGACATCTCTGCGCCTGCCCTACAAAGAGCCGTGCATTAATCCTTTATGTGCTGCCGATATTCATTTGCTTCCATCTGCGTGCCATTTTCACATTCCTCCACTTCACCTTTCATTTCCGTACACAGCTGGACTGACACCGTGTCAAATATTCCTGCGAAGTACATCATGAATAATCTCTCGAGGAATGAGAGCAAGGCAAGAAGAATGGGACAAAAGATAAAAGTCATTATGCTAATGTCTTCCTGAGCGCTAACATGTTTAACTTTGATTTTTAGTTGAATTCTCATCTGCAGGTGGGGGAGATCAGACAGGGCTGTGTTCGTGAACTGAAACCTCTGTGTTTGTCTGGCGACGCGTGTCCATTTACATCAGCAGGGTGTCATTCGCTGCTGATTGTCTTGTTATGAAAGCAGTGGGGTGTTTAAATATATCTGACATGATATCAATGTTTGTCATTCAGTAACTGCAATAGTCTCACTGTCACACCAAAGCACAGATCAGAACTAGAGCGGAAAGACTAGGTCACAAGAGGATCAAAAGGCATTGTGAGGTCACATAGCAGGAACTGATTCTCTCAACACTGTGATGATGTCACAGTGGCATTGTTAGGTCACACGAGAAGAAGAGGCTTAGGCTGTGTTCACACGTAGCGTCTTTTTTGAAACTGTCAGAGTCTGTTTTATGTAATAATCCTATGGAGTAGACCGTGTTTTCAAAAACGTCCTGAACGTTTTTTTTTTTTAACACTGTTGCCGGCGTTTTTATCTGCAGCTCAGGGCATTTTTTTCTGCAGCTCAGGGCATTTTTTCTGCAGCTCAGGGCATTTTTTTCAGTCGAAAAAAGTTCAGCTTCTCAGAAAAAAAACACCCTACGTCAAGCGCTTTTTTGACAGCTGACCAATCACAAGCGGAGTAGTGAGACCTGTCGTTTCCCATAACAGCCACCAAAAATGGAGAAGGTAGCGGTGGAGAAGTTAATTGTGCTAGTTTCTGAGCACAGTGAACTGTACAACATGACAGTTAAACTGTATCATAACGTTCATCATAGATAGGCCGTTTGGAGTCAAGTTGGACAGATCCTAGGAGTTTCTGGTGTTTGTGTTTACTGCATGTTGTTAGCAAAACTAGCCTATTAGCTAACGTTAGCTATGCAACAATGTACAGCCAGCAAGATTGCTAGATGTTGCAGTAGCTGTTGTTATGGCAACAAAAGACACTCTCAGCTGCTTTTTGTAACAAACGCTGCCAGCTTTTTTTTTTCTACCTGAAAAAATGCTCTGGCCAGCGTTTTTCATCAAAAACAGACGCTACGTGTGAACACAGCTTTAGTCATCATTGTGAAATCATTCTCCATAAGTCACTGCAGATGACTTAGCCCTCCCTACTCTAGCACTCCCCACTCTCGTTGTGGCCCTTCAGTTTTGAAAGGGAGGTGCGATCTGTGTTTTGTGTTTGCGTGCAAACATTTCCATGGACTAATTGTATTGATTGTAGTGAGTGATGTTGAACAGTCCGCTTATGTACCAAACACAAGCTCTCAAATGCACAGTTTTTTTTACTTATTTTCATAGGAAGAGATTATCAACAAATAATGTTAAATGTTAAATTACAGGATTAAGCACCAGTTTCTAGGGTTAAACAGAGCAAAAAAAGATCAGTTTTATGTATTTCAGTTTAAGCCCAGGCTGAGTACACAGACTCTGAGATGTTGCAAAGGGCAGAGTCAGCTTTTTGCTTTGGGGTGTTTGTGAGGGTAGTCCCAGCCTGTATTAACCTCCCTCTTCTTCTCTGTTTGTGCCCTCACAGCGAACTCTCCCGGCCCGGGCGCCAAGGGCTTCCCCGGCCCATCGGAGGTGATCCGGGAGTCCAGCAGCACCACGGGCATGGTGGTGGGCATCGTGGCGGCCGCCGCCCTGTGCATCCTCATCCTCCTCTACGCCATGTACAAGTACCGCAACCGCGACGAAGGCTCCTACCATGTGGACGAGAGCCGCAACTACATAAGCAACTCCGCCCAGTCCAACGGCGCCGTGGTGAAGGAGAAGCAGTCCAACAGCGCCAAGATCTCCAGCAAGAACAAGAAGAACAAGGACAAGGAGTACTATGTCTGATCCACCCCCTCGCCCCTCCCTCGAACCCGGGGCCTGCCCGAAACCTGGCGAGTGGCTCGAGGGGCCCGAGGTGGATCCATTTGTGTATAGTCATAAAACAGAGCAGACACGATATATTATGATTAAAAAAATTGAAATCCAGTTTACTACTTTCTAATCAAGCACATCGGCCCATTCAGTATGTACAGAGAGGAGCTGAATGGTGCGGAGAATGAGACCAGCCAAAAAAAAAAAACAAAGAGAGAGAAAAAAACGTGAAATCCAATACAAACAGAGCAGAACAAATTTCAATTAAATACTTTACTTTAAGTGTGCAGAAATCCTAAGCGACTGTACCAGAAGCGTGAAAGGAGGGAGATTCTCCATCCTTGCACTTCTGGGAAATGGGGGTGGTTTATCAGGCTCGGGGGAGTGGGCGAGTGGGGGGGGTGCAGGGGGGTTATTGGCACAAACTGTCAGTGTTTTTATTTACATTGCCTGTGTTTGTATCGCTGGACCATTTTCTAAAAAAAAAAATTACAAAAACGTAAAAACACAAAAACTAAAGAGAAAGACAAGCTTGTATGAAGGGAAAAACCGCAAATCGCTTGTGACGGAGAAACAGGGGGAGGTCCCGAGCAAAGGAGCGAAAAAAAGACTCAGAAGCTACCTACGTTCAAGGAGCCTGCCAAAGCTTTTACTCTCTGTCAAAAACTGCCTGGACAGTACAGACAGTCTGGCACACAGCTGCAAAGAGAACACCAGACACCGAAAAGTTATTGAAAAGGACACTGAATTTTAAAAACACAGACAAACAGACACTTTCACGTTACAAGGAAGGACATCTGGAATCATGGTTTTGACCCCCATGTGAAAATCAAAGTTGTGTTTTTTTTTTTGGCGGGGGTCAGAGATGCTGAACTAGGTTGGGATCAGAGAGATCATAAGAGAGAGAACTCCATGCACGCAGAAGTATCATATTTCCTATGTTTCTACACAGTACAAAAATATGTATATGTTCTCTCTGGACAGTGAGTCAAGTGGTGTTTTATAGCCTGTTGTATAGATGATGCAAGATATATCTGCTCTTCAGACATTTTTTGGTAAAAAACAAAAAAAATTAAAAAAAACCAAAACAATCAAGAAAAGGGTTTAAAAAAAGGAAATTAAATGTTATTACGTGTTGCTAGCGATAGACCATTTTATGATGCCATCTGCTATGAGAATTTCTGTTGCTCTTTCTCCTCTCCCTCTTTTCAAATTTTCCCCTTCATTTTTTTGGATTGGACCCTCTATCCCTCATTCAGACACAGATGTTCTGTACAGTACCATACAGAAAAGTAAGGAGCAGGAAATGACAGACAGGAAGTGGGGAGGGGCAATGATGATGCAGTCACTTCCTTCCCCACCTCTGTGGCCAAATGAATATGGCATCAGGACAATTAGGATGTCGTCTGAAATAATGGGAGGGCAAGGCTTCGTGAGCCTCACATCACACGTTTCCGGCGACTCACATGCCTGAACCAATCACAGGAGATTTGCAGTGGTGACCAGTCTTTTGATTCACTTATAAAAGTCATTTGATTGACAGCGCATGGTTGCTCCGCCCATCTTTGGGCTCATGAAGCCTCACTCTCTCTGCACTTGTTATTTGAGTGATGATGTCATTATAAAGACACGATGCATCCCCAAAAATGATTACCCATAATGCAATGGTAACTGATTTGTAAAATCCCTCAGAGTAATAAGTTTGCCTGCCCCTGTATAAAGCAGCTGTTTCTATGTTCTGCTTTCTTGTATCAGGAATGAGCAAGGAGAAATGAACCGTAAAGTACGCTATATGAAATGTTAAGAGTTATAACTTTCATTTTTCTATTTTAATTCTAACCGTGCTATTTTTTCTACAGTATTTTACTTTTATTTTTATTGTGACAATTCTTTAATGACCTCAAAGTGAAAACTTTATTATGAAAAAATAGTTTTGAAAAATTAAATGAACAATAAAATATTACCTAAGCGAACCAAAGCCTATGATGCAAATTATTACATAAACGTGTCCATTATTATTATTAGTATGATTATTATTGTTCCTTGTGATCTGTTAATTAAATTATCTGGGTCAGGGGAAAAGCAGCTAATTTTTTGTCACATGCAGGCATGTCTGTGCTTTTTTCTGCCTTTTTGATCCATATCCAGCCATGTTTTTATTGTTTGTTTAACTTTTTCATGGGTAGAGTTTACTGGGCAGGGGTAATGAAACATTGGTGATCCACTCCAGTGCCATGACTGTAGTATGACTGCAGTGTGTGTGTGTGTGTGTGTGTGTGTGTGTACGTGTGTGTATGTGTGGGTGTGTGTGTGTGTGTGTGTGTGTGTGTGTGTGTGTACATGTGTGTATGTGTGGGTGTGTGTGTGGGTGTGTGTGTGTGTGTGTATGTACGTGTGTGTGTGTGTGGGTGTGTGTGTGTGTACGTGTGTGTGTGTGTGGGTGTGTGTGTGTACGGGTGTGTGTGTGTGGGTGTGTGTGTGTACAGGTGTGTGTGTGAGGCAGAGAGGCAGAAAGGCATTTGATTATTAAACTGACTAATGCCTGCATGTTTGTTTTGTGTGTGTGAGAGAGTGTGTGTGAGGAGGAGGGAGATGGAGATTACATCACTCTCACCATCCATTCATTGAAGTTCAGAGTGGTGAACACATTGATGTGACATTTTACCATCTGGTACATACACTTACACAGACTGATCCACATACAGACTTAATTTTTAAACAGACTTTTGCATGGCAAGAACTCACACATCAACAAAAATCTGACAAAATTTCATAAAACATGTACAAAAATATAATACATATTTATAAATACATTTATAATAAATAAATATAGTAATATATGCAGTACACAGTAATTGTGATTGCAAATATCTGCATGTGCTTCAAAATATGACATTCTTATTTACATTCATTCTACTTCTCATACTGGACCAAGAAATTTGTGAAAAAAATGGCCATGTTCTTACCAAATATGCATTGAACTGACTTGTGTCTGGCTGCTTAACCTGAATTTTTTTTTTTTTTTTTTTTGCTGACAATTAACATGCAAGTAATATAAAGTTCTATAAACTTCTATAAAGTTTTTCTATAAAGTATCTCCAGCATTAGTGCAGAAAAAGGAGAGATGGATGTGGGGAGGCCAGATCTACTCAATGAAAACAAGTATGTATACGACCAACCAAATCAACATTTTTCCTCAGCTTCATCTAACAAATGAAGGCAAGTGTTTCCTCTCTTCTTCATGAGTATGGTTTGTCAAGCTATTGGGAAGATTCGCTTTAAAAATTGTGTTTGTATTGAATAAATTGCTTCAGTTCATTTGTTAGTCAAAGTTAAAGATAGACTTTGACTGGATCCAGACTGAATCAAAGGAATTTCTCATACAGAGAACAACCAGGGAAGAATAAGTACTCAGTGCTCTGCTATAGTGACAGTGTCAGCCATTATCGTAAGAGTGTTCAACAGTCTTATTTTGCCACTGCAAGGTATGCCTCAAAGGAAGAGGGGAGAAGGTGAGATTCTGTGGTAAATTTGTTGAAATGCTCAGACACGCACACCTGAGAATTCCAAGACGGAGTTACCCAGAATGCATTGAGGCAGAGGAGGCTATATTTAGCCTGCTGTTGATCCTGGTCTCTCTCTCTCTCTCTCTCTCTCTCTCTCTCTCTCTCTCTCTCATGCAGGCTGACCTATTCTCCTTCCTTCTCTGAAGTAATCCATCCTTTCTGTCTTGGGTCAGTGAGCTCCAAACCTTTGCTTTTTCACTTGCCTGTTTAAAAGCTCAGCAGCTCTGGGCAAGAGAGGGCTGCATCTCCCTCGACCTGTGACTCAGTCTGCTTCTCTGAGCCTGTGCTTTGTGTGAAGGCCTGTTGATGAATTCATTCTCACATAATGAAATGGAGCTCTTTCTTTGCATGGAATCTCTCATTTCTGTTGTTTTTCACTGTTCCTTCACTATTCTAAAGGTTTTGTGAGTCACAAGAGTTCTCTTCTTTTTTCTTCTTCTTATTATCATTATTTGTGATGATTGTGATAATAATAATAATAATAAGAAGAAGAAGAAGAAAAAAGAAATAATACCTAATTATCAATCAATCAAGAGTTCAATGATGATTTACATTTATATTTATTTATTTAGCAGATGTTTTTATCCAAAACGACGTACAAAAGTGCATACAGTAAGTATAGCGACAGTACGGGGACATGATGTGTACAGTTCCACAATGAGACAATCAGCTGAGAGCAAAGTCTGTTTGACACAGTACTAGCTAATTTATACAACTACAGGGTATAGAGCAACTAACAAGGTCCAACTTCAAAACAGCGCAATGAGTCTCTGAGTAAAGGCGGTAACAAGAATCAAAAACACAAAAAACACAGCAATTTTTAACATTTTGATTTATAATGTTAATGATTTATAATCATACATGTTGACATTGAAAGTCTTTTCCTTTATGGAGAAGGAGCCATTGTCTGAGGCCATATTTTACATATTTTACATGTTTAACATGCTGCTGGCATCCATACTTGCTTATTCTAAATTCCAAGCTAAAGTCTGTGGATGACACAGAAACACTCTCCCTTCAGCACTCAACTAGCTGGCGGCTAGTCCCCTGCACCACTGCATACCTCAATCGGAGAGAGCAGAGTGACATTCCCCTGAACTTCAGTGATCTCTGATTGTGTCTCTGCGTGAGTGTTTTAGACGTGGCACACTCTCTTAAGCATCAATAAAAGAGGATTGTTATACTGAAATGATGATGATCCCCCAGACTGACCACTGCCCTGTGTTTTTTTTTTTCCTTACTTGGTTTATTATTCAGCTCTGCAATGTTCAGAAATATGACAGCTGTTGCCAAATCAAAAAAAAATTCATCCCTGCAGGCAGAAGAAAACACAGAAGACAAGAGACAGGGATAAAAGGAACTGGGAGGAAAGAGAGAGAGGGAGAGGGAGAAGGGGAGAGAGAGAGAGAGAGAGAAAGAGAGAGGGAGGGTGGAGAAGGGGAGAGAGAGAGAGGGCGGGAGAGGGAGAGAGAGAGGGAGAGGGAGAGGGAGAGACAGAGATAAACAGCTGAGTGAGTGCTGTGGGAGTGAGCATGTGAGATCACCCAGCTGAAAGTCTTCGTCTGTTCCCATGCATTCTCCGCTTGATCCCAGCAGGGACGGGGATTACGCTGGTGGCACGCTGTTTGGCGATGTGTGTGTGTGGCTCTCCGAGGAGTTTCCCGCTCGCCCTGTGAGTTTCTCCTGAATGTGCCTCAGAGAGAGCGACATCCCAGAGTGCTCTGCATGCTCCTGAAGTTGAGAGGGAGTGGAACATGTCACCTGTATGCAGTGACACTATTGAGTGCATATTACTTGAAATTTTCACAGCATGGTAAATATATATATATACACACACATATATATTTTATCTCTCTCTAGCTCTCTTCTCTCTTCCCACTCTTTCCTTCTTTTCTTTGTCCCTCCCTGAGCCTCTGTCATTCTTTTCAGTTCTAATTCTAAATGCTGTATTTGTATTGCAGATACAGAGAACATGTTGCCAAAGCAACAACTATGAAAGCACACGAAAGTTAATAATAAAATAAAAACAGATGAGTAATTATAACTATAGTAACATTAACAATAATAATGCCAGTGCTACTACAAGTGCATGCCCTGTGTGGAAGATTTAGAAATGATGGAAAGGACTGGACTTCTACACAGCAACCGCACCCATGAGGCGAGAGAGGCTGATTTCTGCAGTGGAGCAGGCCAGTCTTACTGAGATTTTTTGACCATGTGAGCAGCCTGCAAAATAGGTAAAACCCAGCTTGATTTCAGAAAAGCACGCCAAGGTGACATCATCCGTCTGCCAAAAAATCCACAACCAATCCAAAAAAAAGAGCAAACAAAAAATGTCAAAAAGCAACTGGTTTCTAACAATAAATTTATCACCAAGGAAACACAGACAACTTCCTGCAGAGCCACAGAGTCTGTCTTACTATTGTAATTCAAAATGTTTTTTTATGGCATAAAGGAAAACATCCAAACAATCAGCTTTCACAGGTTCCACAGGCCAATGTGAACACTATGACAATCCAATTTTTTCCAGTTTGAACTAATTTGAAAGACTGTTATACAGAGTAGCTATGCTGATTGGTCATCCCTCCTGATCAGTAATGCACAGCAGCTGTGCTGATTGGTTGTCCCTCCTGAGAGGGTACTGTAATGTGGCTGTGACTGATCATTTGTGGACAGAGAAGCACAAACAGCAGCAGCACAGGCTAAAGGCAGGTGCTGTCCATGGTCCTGAAGGCATTACACCTTCCCTGTAGCTAAAGGCAGGTGCTGTCCGTGGTTCTGAAGGCATTACACCTTCCCTTTAGCTAAAGGCAGGTGCTGTCCGTGGTCCTGAAGGCATTACACCTTCCCTTTAGCTAAAGGCAGGTGCTGTCCCGGGCCCTGAAGGCATTACACCTTCCCTGTAGCTAAAGGCAGGTGCTGTCCGTGGTCCTGAAGGCATTGCACCTTCCCTGTAGCTAAAGGCAGGTGCTGTCCCGGGCCCTGAAGGCATTACACCTTCCCTGTAGCTAAAGGCAGGTGCTATCCCGGGCCCTGAAGGCATTACACATTCCCTTTAGCTAAAGGCAGGTGCTGTGCGTGGTCCTGAAGGCATTGCACCTTCCCTTTAGCTAAAGGCAGGTGCTGTCCGTGGTCCTGAAGGCATTACACATTCCCTTTAGCTAAAGGCAGGTGCTGTCCATGGTCCTGAAGGCATTACACATTCCCTTTAGCGAAAGGCAGGTGCTGTCCGTGGTCCTGAAGGCATTACACCTTCCCTTCCTCTTTCCATGCAGCAAAACAGATGCACTGTCCATGGTTCTGAAGACTATGCTCACTCCCCATAGCTACAGGCTATGGCTATACATGGTCCTGAAGTTGTTGCATGGTCTGGAGTTGTTCCTTCCCTCTAGCCTAGCTCCTAAGACTGCCATGCCTGGGGATTGAACCAGCAATATACACAAAATATACACAAAAGGAACAGACATAATGTATGAGGCATGATGAGTGAGAATTTAGCTTTGTCATTCCTCCTGGCCAGGATACAAATGTTTCTCTCTCTTGCCTAAAAGTTCCACACTCCATGGTTTCAAGGTTCTGATTGGATGCTGGGTGCTGAGTAATGATGGTGATTCATGACTTGGCTGGTATCAGAGTCCGCAGCACCAGAACAGAAAAAAAACACAAGCAACTCTCAGTACAAACATTTTGATAACATTATATGAAAAAACAGTAGTACCATGCTAAAGCCTGTAACAGATCTAGAACAGGAATGTCAGAGCAGTAGCAATCATAGCAGTCACCAAAGTATTTGTATGTAGTAATTGCATCAATAGGTAGTTAATCGTACATTTCAGTGATTACACAGAGATGCAACAGTCATAGTAAATATCCTTGAGGAAGTCTTTTTATTTTAGTAGTGACTGAGACTCCTGTTTCCAGGCTCTCTATATTCCCTAAGTGGGCACAAAGACTGTTTGATTCTGCAAAGCTGCATGCTAAGGCGATATAGAACATTGAAGCTAAAATAAAATATTATTACATTATTATACATTACAACATTCAAAAGAAATGAGGGTCAGTTATCTTTATATAAATTTAATTAATTCCAGCACACATGCACAGATATGCACCCACATGTACACATGCATACGCACACACAGATCCACCTGCATACACACACAGCTTGCTGCTTGCTACTTGCTTTATGAATTAAAAGTGCACATTCAGATCCACAGGCATTCTCTGCTACTGCACAGAGCATCCCAAACCTCTCCTATGATTCCAAGAACAGGCCTTCTTTTCCATTCCTCTCTCTCTCTTCATCCTCTTCCTTGCTCCCTTTGATCTCCTCTGATCATCTCTGTCCAGCTCTCTCTCTGTCTCTGTACTGCAACTGAACCTGAAACAGCAAAGAGTTTTACACTAAGGCTGAAAGCTCACCAGAGGACCCAGTGGAAGAAGCCATATCCTAAAGGAGCATATAGGTAGGAAGACATTACATAAAGAGTAACATTCTAAAACTAAATCTAAAACTATCTGAAAAACCTGTTCATGACAAAAGAAGTCATTGGCCTCATAGTAGCAAAATTTACAAAATTCACAAATTTACTTATACCAATATATTGATTGATTGATTGATTGATTGACTGATTGATTGATTGATTGATTGATTGATTGATTGATTGATTGATTGATTGGTGCTAACTGAGTTAACTTGAGCAGAATGATCCTGTGGTACTTCTAGAATGTTCAGTTGATGTGAGCTGAAGCAGAAGGGGGCCGACAGATGGTTCTGACAGGGTTGAGGTTGTATTGTAAAAGGCCATTGGGGCAGGAAGTGAAGGCAGGGAGGGAAGCAACACCTGCCCCAACCCTCCAAGGCAAGGTAAAATTCATAGCTCTCCCCCTGGAGCGGAGCAGCAGGAGGCTGCAGTGAGAGGTGACAGAATGAGTCTGAAGCCCTGGCCTCCAGAGAACCAGAGAACAGCAGCAACCCTAGGCAAAGGAAGACTAGCCTGTCCTTTGGGGAACAGTGCACCACAACACCGGGTGGTGTAGAGTAATTTGGAATAGTTTGTGTACTGTAACATTGTGCACTGTGGGGTACTGTAACCCAGAAGTCTGAAGAGTGCTATTAGAATATGGTAGAGTATTGTAATATTGTGCATTGTTGAGTACTATAATTTAGAGTGTTCTTGAGTATTGTACTATTATGCACCATAGAGTACTGTATTTAGAGTATTGTTACTCCGCCTCACTTTTAAGTTGCTTTGGATAAAAGCGTCTCCCAAATGAACAAATGTTAGAGTTAAAGTTAGTAATGTTCTGCACTGCAGAGTACTGTAACCCAGAAGCTTGTCGAGCCTGTAGAGTATTGTAGAGCACTGTAACATGCAATACTGTAGAGCAGTATAAGGCAGAGTGCTAAAAAGTACAGTGCCCTACTTTTGAGCATTGTGAGGTGCGGTATTGTACTGTACAGTACTGTGAAGCAGGCTTCTGTGTTGTGACTGGACTGAGAGATAGAGGTGTCCGCAGCGGTTTCACCACGTCAAAGTGATGCCTTTTTAATTGCAGCGCGAGGCCACTAAACTACTACAGCTAATTACTGCCTCCGCAGTTTACAGCGGTGGTTGATCTGAGGAGAGCGAGCTGTCTGCGTGCGGAGGGGCGCGGGAAACAGGCGGCTCTGATGGGCCCGTTTGAAGCTCCGCCACACGCCACGCTTCATCAGCTCGCGCCAGTTGCAGGGGAGCAGACGCGGACCGAGCGGGGATCTGCCCTTGCATGTTTACATTGCAGCTGTGGGGACCGTCTCACCGCTCACTTACGGGTGCGAGTGGCCCAGATCAGCAGCTGCTGTGGAGACAAGGATCTTCATTTTCATGAAAACTACCAACTGTAGCAGGATGGGTGGAGGGTTGCTGTTTAGGAAAGAACTATGCCCATCTGTGAGCTGTGGGGGGGGGCATCTAAAACAGTAGGGGTGTCAGTGTAACATAGTGGTAAGGAGCAGGGCTTGTAACTGAAAGGTTGCTGGTTCAATTCCCTGCTGGGGCACTGCTGCTAGACCCTTGGGCAGGGAACCTAACCCACAATTGCCTCAGTAAATGTCCAGCTGTATAAATGGATAACATGTCGCTCTGCAGTAACTGATAGCTTTAGTATATGTTCTTAAATTAGAATAGAGAGGAATATCAGGGTGCTCAGAAGTGCCAGGAGCAGAGAAACACCTTCTGGTCACAATGGTGGCCTGCTGAGTTTCACTGAGTGCCGCAAATAGAACCGGGTAGTTTCAGTCTTTAAGCTTTCCTGTCTTTGTTCTGCTCTTGATTTCAAGCTCAATAATGGCCTCTCCCAAGTAACCACTCATTGGAGCTGGAAGCTGAGCACCTTGCACTCATCACACATTAATGATTTTCTCTTTCCTTTGTGCTTCACCTGAGCATGACATAAATAGTGAGGGGCAGACAGGAGAGCAGAGGGTGGTTGTTAAGAGCATCAGTGAGACAGCGCTCCCAAGCGGCTCAGACTGTTGAGGGGCTTGTTATGAACACAGGCCAAGCCCTGCAGGCCAAGAGTTCACAGCTTCAAGGCTGGCCCATGTTTCCCATTGAATAAATGATACCCAATAGAATATGGTAGGTAGGATGTATTTTCAATTGATGTGTTAAGATATAAACAATTGAATTATGGGTATTGCTAATATGTATGTATGTACTGCATGTAATTGTATATATGTTTTTTTTATCTAATTTATTTATGTCTTACAGGGGGGGGGGGGGGGGGGGGGGGCAATAAGTTGAGTGGAGATACATCCATTCTGCTGGGGCTGTTCATTCTGCTGTGGTGCACTCTTGTAGTGCAAAAAAATAGCAATTAGCTGCATGCCAGTGTATCAGAGTAGGTTCATTCTTGCTCCTGCGCAAGTATGGAAGTTGTTGCTGAGGGACAAACTTGATGTAAAATTTCATGAAAATGGGAAGGAAAGAGCACGAACAAAGTTCTCAAGCTCATCTCCCTGTTTTGCTTGCACGTCTGATGAATCCTGTGCAGCCAGTACTGCAAGACGCTCAATAAAGAGCACCAAGTAAGAAGCTGTTTGGAAAACCCTTATTTTGCTAATTATAAACAATTAAACCAGCGGGAGATCTAATGAGTCCGGCATTCATTGATGCAGCTACATTTCATGGGCTTGTATTGGGGCGGTCTCTCTTTTTTCCCAATTGTTCTGTTTTCATTTTGGCAAAGAGAATCCCCTAATGGAGAAATTGTAATCAGAGCAGAAATCACTCCCTGACAAAGACACTTTCACGGATGGTTAGGCAGGGAAAGAAAACAACGTCCTTGAGCGGCAAAGATTACATTTCAGAGGACTGAATCATTTGAACTTGCAGTTCCTACATACTACCCAGCAATATAAATATTACACCAAACGAGACCTACGACTGGCTACTGGGTTTAGGGCATGGGGCTACAGGACACCAGAGGGTTGCCCGTTCAGTCCCCAGCCTAATACCAAGCATTTTTAAGCTTTTTTTGCCTTTATACACCCTTATTTTTGTAATCACCAGCTGGATATTTCAATCTCATCTCACCACAACAGCCAATTGTACTCATGCAGGTATGCTGGGAAAAAGTGAATGAAATCCTGATACACTCACATGCCAGCTGTGACAGTTTTTCACAAGTTGCTCAGCACACTACAGTGGGCAAAGCACCAACTGCAAGATGGGCCCAGCCTGACTGACGTCATCCAAGCAACCTGCAGGTGCCCAGTGAGTCACAGGGTGCCTGAAGCAAGCAGTCCCCTAATGCTGGCAAAATACGCGGTAGGGAATCTCCCTGCGCTCAAAGTGAACACCTTTTCCCCCAGGGCATTCGAGCACTGAGCTTGGCTTGCTTGTGTGTGTCGCTGAGAATGTGAACTGGTACCCGCCTGTATCCCTGGCAGAATGAAGCCAAACTTTTGTGCATGGTAGGGTTCTGCATGCACCCGGAGTGCATGCCCTAACCACTGAGCCACTTGAGCACCGAGCTTGGCTTGTCCGCGTACATTGCTGATGATATTAACTGCCACCTTATCCAGGCAGAGAGATTGCTTCATGGGCACTCAGTGATCATCTCTAATGGTGCTCCGCTCTGATGTTTGAAACATCCACGGAATATGTTTCATGATCAAGATTTATCGTTTAACCACACAGGGTTTTAAAAACTAATTTCGGGAACTACGGGCACTGAATTTTGATCGTTTCCTTTCTTTTGCCCCGCTCATAAAAGTGTTATTTAATTCATGAAGTTCAATGCATGCAACTAAAAATATATGCTCTCATGATAATATTGAGGAAAAATATGAGCTTATTTCACAGTAATAAATGTGTTCTTTCTTAATGGACAGGACGTGGGTATTTTCTCATTTCCTTTTCAGACCTGATGCCTGTGATTCCTGCTGAAGGGGAATTTGTCTTTCTGCTCTTTCAGAGTTCACATCAAAGTGGGAAATGCACATATTTCCATAACCTTTCCTGCTGGATATCTCTATAACTCTTTATCATTATGTTTGCCCCTGTGGTGGAAATAATATGGACCTGCTCCTGCTGAATGCTGGGACATCTGCAGTTTAAAATATTTCAGAGATAAAGCTGAAGACGCTGTGGATTTTGAGCTCTTAATGATGTCCATCAAAAAAATGAATTCAAACGAGAGTTGGGGAGAAGGGATATCTACAAATGAGGTTACCTTGAATTTACTAGCATGTTTGACTTGGGCTGGCATATCCTGGTTTATGGGCTTTTAAAGATTAGAGGGTTTTTTTAGAATAAAGACACAGACACAGTCACTATTCACTCTCCATGCTGCTTGCAACCATGAAGGAAAACCAGTGGGAGGAGTCAAGTCATGCCACACCCCCTTGGAGGAAGGAGGGAATCATAGAGTGGCCAACATCGGGCACTCATGCCAGGCCTGTGACAGCATGCAGATACATAACCAATTGTACCTCAGGCTGAAAGCATTAGCCAACAGAATTTGTCAGTCAGCTAATTTGTTAATCAGCTAGTTAGTTAGTTAGTTAGTTAGTTAGTTAGTTAGTTAGTTAGTTAGTTAGTTAGTTAGTTAGTTAGTTAGTTAGTTAGTTTTAGTTGGAAGAAGGTTCCCTGCGAGTGAATGCTAGGCTCAGAGGTTTCACTGAGCTTGTCCATGACAGAGATGGCTGTGAAGGCCACATGCAGTTATTTACTGTAATGTTGCTAAAATAATACTCTTTCCCTCTCCTCCTCTATCTCTTCCTCTTCTCTTTTTGTTTCATAATTCACCAGAGGTGGGTGAGGGGAGGCATTGGTAGTGGAGGTATTGGTGGTGGAGGCATTGGTGGTGGAGGTATTGGTGGTGGAGGCATTGGTGGTTGGGGGAGGGAGAAGCAGCAGTAAGTCCATAGTGGAATATACTGACATGTTACAGGTGACAAAATTACCACAGACAGGCATCCAGGGAAATTATCTCACCTGACAGATTTTCACCTGACATGCTTTATATTTACTATATTTATATTGTCAATCAAATCCTCTGTTCTTTATCAGTTTGTAGAATATACTCATTGTATCTCTGCAGGATCCATGTCATATGTGTGTGTATGTGTGCATGCGTGTGAGTTAGCGCTCACGTGTGTGTGTGTGTGTGTGTGTGTGTGTCTTTGAATCTGTGTAAGCTATAGGTAGCTTTTCAAGCCCTTTTAGAGAAAAATAAAAATCCATATATTTTGTGGTTGGGATTGAGTTTCATGCAGTCATTCTGGTGAGCTGAAGCTAACAAAGGCTAAAGCTAACCTGGTGTGTCCATGTTCTGGCTTTGGCCTAGTCTGTGTGGAATGGTCTGCATTCACACTGCATTCAATTTGTGGAATTTGTGGGCAGTGTTGCCACAGCAGTCTTCCAGTGCATTGTGGGAACTGAGGCTGGTGAGCCTTCAGATTTGGAGAGCCCTCATGAGCCCCATAACACTGTCCATAGATCCCGACATCTCTCTCAATTAACCCACAAAAATATGTCCATAAATTCATAAATTCCACTCCATACATGAAGAATTCCTGTCAACAGAGCTCTCCTCATGGCTAAAAACTACGGCAGAGTTGTTTTTGTCTCTTGAGATGTACATCGGTGATGGTCCAAACAGAAATTGTAGCACCATTTTGATGTCATAATCATTGTAATCATAACACCACTGGACTGGAGCTTGTCTCAGATCTGTTTAATTGATTCTCTGAATCTTATTTGTTTGGCTGTCAGTTCAGTCCATCAGATATCAATTATTATTACTCTGTAAACCCATTAGCAATCATACCCCTCTGGATGGGCCCAGGATAACTTCAGTATTACCATGTCACCAGTATCCGAGCATCCAGTTGGGACATGTCAAGGCGAATGCCTTCTCAGCAACAGACAGTGCGTTAATGATGTGTGTCCAAAGTAAGGACGGAAATGCGGCACAGATTTGCTCCTGAACACTGACAGGAAAGAGAGACAGATGCATGTCTTCTAGCTGCCCTGTAACCCCAGACCTCTGTGCCACAGATAACTGTGAGCAATACTGTAAAAAATGGATCTATGACAAATAAGTTACTGCAGTATTTGTGCACAGCTTCACAGCTGGTTTTCTTGGATAATGTCAGATGAAACTAGCAGAAAATAGTCAAATACTCACGAGAGAGAATGCATGGAAAGCAAGACAATTGATTCTCCCTCTGAAAGTGTATGTTCAAACATTAATCTCAACAATGTACTGACAAGGGAAAACAACATGTCTGATTTGATTCATCTTTGGGATTTCCTTCAACTGATTCAGCTTTGAAAGGCAGAGCACACAGAGACGCATGCAGGCACATACACGTTCAAGATGTGCGTTTATATTTATTTATTTATTTATTTTATCAACACTGCCAAATGTTCGCTTCATAATCTTTTCATAATGTCCACCCCGGTACCACAATCTGCGATATCAGTCAGGCGTGTGGAATGTCTGAGTATCTGGAACTGCTCTTGCGGCCTTCTGCCTGCAGCCAGGGCGCTGCACCTTCAGCGGTAACCGGCGTCATACAGTCCCGTTATCAGGGGACTGACACGCGTGGGGCCCACACGGACGGGTGAATCGCGGACAGGTGCATGCAAGACGAAATCTCAGCAGCGTGTGCTTGCAGGGACGCTCCGCGCGAGCCCCGTGGGTAATTCACACCGTAAAAGTGTTAGACTCATTTCCTTTGTGCTGGGATATTAAATATTCATGACCAGAACGCGAGTCGATCTGGCGCTGAATGGCGGAGTGGCAGACAGTGAAATGAATGCGACAAAAGGAGTTGGCGAAGCTCCACGCATTGTACTGGAGGAAAAGAGCTTCCGTCAAAGTAGTGATTAAATGAGAACCTCCTGAAGAATCGCCAGTCTCCAGAGTCCAGCCGAAACAGTTGTTTTTGCACAAGGCATATAGTTGTCTATTTTTAATGGAGCTTATGCCGCAGTTGCATAACGAAAATTCTCATTACTCAACGTGCTGGGCCGCAAGAACATTTCATTCTCGTGGTCTTTCTTCTGTGCCTCAGAACGTCCGTTTTCACATTATAAAATTAGTTTTATTGCTGTCGGTATACACGTTTCATAATTTGCATTAACGCATTAAAATCTTATATGGTGTTTTGTTTAATTATTTATTATGTCCTACATTCCATCAGGGTATTACTCAATTATTAAGTAGGCCTAAATGATGGCATTTTGTGTTATCATACTGTGCATTTACGTTTTGTTTATTACCTTTTACCCACAAGGTATAGCATAGGTACAAGTCTAAAGCTGTAAACGCGCTAGAACTGACAGCAGCGCGAACGGCTTGGATATATAGTAATCATAAAATTGTGTGCGAGATTTTTCTCTCGCCTTTCCATTTGTCATCAATTGTGACAGTTCGGACCAAAACGGCCCGACTCCTGCATTTCCTTTTCCCCCGTTCGTTTGTATTTAAAGTGACTTAAATATTACCGTTAAAATCGACACCCTGGTATGGTTTGCGCCACAGCAAGCAGAGAATGTCCTAGGGAAAAAGAGAATAAGTAAGCATCTTGCGAATCGAAGTAGCCTACGACAAGTGTGTTTCTGATTACAGATTGTCATGACCGATACTAGCTGAAACTGTTTATAAATACAATGAAAGGGTAATTTTCTGTGCATTGTGGGGATACCTGCTTGCGTTTTCCGCCGTGGCGACGCATGGTGCGCCCACGGCGCCTTGTCAGAGTATTCATCCCATTTTATTTTCCCAGATACCGTGGAGAAAATGTCTTTAAGCCCGCTGGCTGGGCACTGTTGCATTGTCACATCATTTATAACTGTGTCAAAAACGCATTTTTTCCATATATGCACACGTATATGTAGATTTCGAAGCAGAACACTGGTGTAGTGATGGAATAACTGTGTTTATGTTCAGATGTGGTTTGTCACATCGCAGATTTCTGTATCCGCTGCTGTTCATGCGGCTTCATTAGACGCGCTGTTGTGCCTTTGCGTTGTAATTCGCTGTGGATAAGAGGGTCTGCCAAGTGACACAAATGTAAGTGCGTGCGCCAGTATGTAAATTGCATTTGTGATGTGAACTGCGAGTATGAAATCATTCTGCAGATGGATTGTCATGTGACGTAATTCGTAAATATATAACACTCGAAATCACTGTTAAACCTCCAATAATAATCATGTGCTCACGCGATTTCTTCGGACATGGGCTATTACCGAAATCAGCGTTTTTCCCGCTACGGCGGTTTCCCTCCTGTCTGCAGCAAAACCAGAGATTTGTTTTTTGTGAAGCTCTCCTTCCTTACAAGCCTTTTTAACATTTATTCGTAAATGGCACAACTTAACTAACTGCTTAACTACTGCATACGACATGCACAGTAATGAGCTTCCCTACACAGAATGGACCAGCTTATTTGCCTGTCGGAAAAGCAGGCCGGCGTTGGGGAGGCAGTTCGTCCTGCCACCCTCCCCTCCAATGCACGCGTCACAAATCCACACACACACACATTACAAACCGCCTCACTGTGAAACCCTTTCAGATCTTTGAAAAGAGTGGCAGGAATGGGAAAAATGCACATCATTATACTATTTTATTATATTTATATCGTTATCGCATTCGTGTAAACTCAGAGGACAGGACAGATGCACCATGGCAACAGTAAACGTTACAGAGCAATCACTTCAGGATTTCTTTTATCCTGCCTTTGTGTTTCTGTGGCAGTGCATTAAAATAGCTCTTCGTCTGAGCATTCTCAGTGTGTGAGTTAAGCAATAAGCTCCTCCTGATGTGGAATGATAGTGCCTTCATCTCCACTCATTTAACTCACCTGTAATTATGGGCTTGTGTGTATGTGTGTGTCCACGCATACATGTACGGGTCTGTGTGTACACCTGTGTGTACAGAAGTGTGTGTGTGTGTGTGTGCATTTGTGTGTCCGCGACTGTGTGTGTATGTGTGTGTGTATGCTTAGGGTTAGGGTTGGTGTGCATGTGGGTGTGCGTTTGCGTTTTGTACATGTGTGTATGTGTATGCATGTGCATTTGTAAGAAAGAGAGAGAGAGAGAGAGAGAGAGGGACAATTACATCCCATGTTGTCTCAAAATGCCCTCCCTCTCCTCCTGGGACATGCGCATAATGGCCGCATTCTATCAGAGCACAGCTAACGGGAACAATATTCTCCCAGAAGGAAAACAAATGAAATAGGATGAGGTACATGCACACCACCCTCATCCCACAGCAATGCACCATACATCCACACTAATAGCCTTCCCCACAGAGAGAGGACCAGCTGCATTTGTCTCTTTGAAAAGCTGCCTGGCAAAGTTCATCCTGCATGCCACCCTCCCCAACGCCCCCCCCCCCCCCCCCCCCCCCAACACACACACACACACACACACACACACACACACACACACACACACACACATTTCCAAAAAACTCCAGCTGCAAGAACTGAGTGTCCTGCCACACTGGGATATAGCTTGTTAGAGGACACAGAGCTCGTTAGAGGATACAGCTCGTTAAATCTCAGAGCCTTCAGCCCTACTGCTCTATCCCAGCTGGAACTCCAGAGAGACCCCGCTCTCAGTGGCAGGTGAGGACACAGAGAAACACACACACAAACACACACACATGCGTGCCCCTGTGTCAAAACACACACACACACACACACACACACACAGATACACACGTACATACATGCACCCACCCTCACGCATACTCCAATTTTCCTATACAAAAGATTAAACATAAATGTTATGTGGTGACGTGTATCTCACTGGCTGTGAAAGAATGTGATTTCGATACATGCTTTGTAGTGTTGTTTCAGTGCAAATTATGTAATTAAGCTTCCTCACGCTCATGCCACGATACATTACACAGCAGTAAACAAGTCGACACAAAGGACCCAGGGCTATGAGCACATTCAGATTAACGTGCAGTAACAGCAGTGACATCAGTAACATCACCTTCCTTTTGGATTTAACATGCAGTAGCTAAATCATAAGATGCAACTGAGTTCATTTGATGAGTCATGTTCTTTACTGCAATATTGTATATTATAATGACAGAGGTTGTCTGCTAAGAGAAGCTTGTTTTTTTAATATATTCTACCCCTTAATAATACAATATGTGTATTATCTGTAGTAGTGAGTCATTTCTGCAGCACCATCCAAACGGGCTGTCTCTCCAGGAGCACAGGCACCAGATCATCATTGACGCTCTTGTCATTAGAATAAATACATATGAAGCCAGATTGCCAGAATGATGTGGAATTACATGTAATGGGAAAAAACCTGCTGCCAATAACGCTGTAACCAGAGAAACCATAAATAAAGCATTGGAATATCAATGTATATATAAAAGCTCAATATTCACAGCTATGAATGTCACAGTGTAATATATGGCGGTCATAGTGTGGATTCATAAGCTCAGGTTTAATTTAAAAATGGGAGGTTGCTATGTTCATATTGCATTACTGGACATCATGGATCAAAAATAAATATTCCTATAGCACAATGCCCTGAGAGTTTGATTACTTTTCTGGAAGCGGTAGCTGGTCAGCCGACAACCCGAGAGTGTGAAAACAGAGGCTGAAGTCCTGTTGAAGCATTTTCATACCTTGTGATGGTTTTTGTTGTTGTTTGTTTTTAAGCACCGTTTTAGCTGGTGGCTTGAGGTCTTGGTTTTCTGCAGAAAAGCAGGTGTGTGGGTCTTTCACACACAATTAACTTTGAGAGGATGAGAGAGAGAGCGAGAAAGAGAGACGGGGAGAGACAGAAACAGAGGGAGTGTGTGTGTGAGAGAGAGAGAGAAAGAGAGGGAGAGGCAAAGAGTGAGTGATTGTTTGTGTGTAAGAGAGAGAGGGGGAGAGGCAAAGAGTGAATGAGTGTGTGTGTGTGTGTGAGAGAGAGAGAGAGAGACAGAGTGATAGAGAACATTAGAGAAAGATAAGAAAGAGAGTCAATGCAGTGCTGTCCAGGTGGAGTCTGTCTACTTCCTGGAAAAGCAGCATTTTAAAGAGCCCCTGTCTGTCCTCTGTGGGATGGGGGATGGTGTGTGTGTGTGTGTGCAGGTTTAGGGGGGTGGGGGGGTGGTGGGGCGGACGCTTAACAGTAAGGAGCTCTGGCTGGATCAGTAGCCTGGCACAGGGCTGTCAGTGGCACGAGGCAGACACATGCTGTGAGGAAGAGACGTGCATGCTGGGATAGACAGAGGGAAGGGAGGTGGTTTCAACTCCACAGACCCAACGACTTCCTGACATCAAGGCCGGGTGAGATGCGTTCTTCTGATGCGTTCAGTAGGAGATTCAGGCTGGAGATGATAGCCATCCAGCTGATTTCAGCCAAGGTTTTGCCATTGTAAACATGCTAATTATTCATGTTTCTTAACCCTAGTTTTTAGTTCTGACAGCTTTTTTTTTTTCCTTTGTGAGATCCAGAGGAAATGTCTCACAGCCAAGACTGTTCCGCAAGGATTCCTCCGCTTGTCTTTCGAAACGCCCCTGCATCTCCTGGCTAAACGTCCAACTAATTAGACGGAGAGGAGGGAAAAAAGAACATTTAAAAGGCTCTAATTAGGTTGTTGTGGTTCCATTTAATGGGTCAATTAAGTATTTGAGCTCTCAGCTGGAACACACACCACTGAGATCATGAAAAGCATTGGAGGGGTGTGTGGCTTTCTGGAAAAGCTGTGAGAGCGTGTATCGTGCACAGATATCTTGGAATGTGTCAGAGATACAGTGTTAGTGTTATGATACGGTGTTGATATTTGATTTTTAAGACCCTGTGTTGGTATTTCAGTGTCAGAACACAGTGCTGGTGTTAAAACAGTGTTTGAATATCAGTGTTAGAAGTCAGTGGTGGTATTTCAGAAACAATATTGGCACTCAAGTGTTAAAACACACATTTAATAAATGTGTGGATATTGTTCAGGTTGGGAGGGGGGATAGTTTGAGGTATCTTAACCCCTATGTTTGAGTACACTCCAGGTAGAGGTTTATAAGTGTCAGGTATGTAATGCTGTTATTAATTACTTACAGACACTTTCATTTGCTGCAACTTTACATTTATACATATTACCCAACAGTACAGTTACTGAAGCCATTCAGCTGTAGTGTCTTTATAGAGGGTACCATGGCCCACCTGGGACTCAGACCCATATCCTTCTGGATGCAATCCCAGCTCATTAAACACTGCAATACACTCTCACTCCCTGTGAAGGGGTATTATTTAGAGGGTGGGGCACCTCCCCACAAGGGGTCCTGATCTTTTTCAAGGGTACAGAAACAGTGCCCCTGCAGGGAGTCAAACGAGCAACCGTTCGGTTATGAGCCACTGTGTTGCACTACCATGGGTAACAGTAGTATGAAGCCAACATGTGTGTTTTTCCAAACAAGTACACTGTAACATAAAGAAACTGTGAGAAAGTCAATAGAAAGCATTTTGAACAAATCCTGCCGAAAATTGATTTTCTTTTTTTTAATTTCTGCTGTTAAATCCGGTACCGTGCTCACGTGGGCTTCAGCAGTCACGTCTCTGTCTGTTCTCCGCTGATGGGGAGAACAGCGGTAATCTCTCCACGCAGCGGGGAGCCCTCCACAGAACATTAACGCAGCAGCTGAAGGAATCACGCCGCTGCGTGAGGGTTTAGCCGAGTGGAGATAGGGGCCCTCTTTCTTTTCTTTAATCTCTAATCGATTATCCCCACCTTCTTATCCCTCCTTATCGAGAGGGGTGATTCCAGCCGCAGTGTACCCCCGAAGGCAGGGGAAAAAAACATAAATATTGATGCAATTCATCAAGTGAGAGGGTGCGTGTTTGCCCATGGGCATGACACCATGGAAGACATTATTTACATTCAATTCATCCGTGTCTTTTAACCTTTTTTAATAATGGGATGCCATCTTTTTTATTTTTCCATGTTTGTAAACTGGATATGCTGTTTTATTCATCTTTCTGAGAAGAAATTATCTGTTAGTGCTTTAGTGATTAGTGAGCCTGAGGTCTTTTGGTTGAGATGTCTGTAGTGTGGCTCCTGAGTGGCTCAGTCAGTAAGGTGTTGGTCTGGAGCACAGACTGGGACTAAACTGCTGACCATGACTGAGAGCCACTGCAGCAAACAGACATGGGACTAAACTAACATGCAGTCATGCATCATTGGACAGACAAACAGACAGGGACTAAACCAACTCCTGCAGTCTGGCATGACTGGACAGATAAACAGAACTAAACTAACTCATGCAGTCCAGAAAATCAGATGATGCTGATGATGTAACAGGTACTCATATCTGAAGCAATAATTGTGTGGGGACATCAAAATGTCACACAGCAGGGGTGTAACACTGTATTATTTGCTGTGATGTTGGCAGCATAAACACAAATCTTAATAAGAAGAAGGAACAGGCGAGAAGCGAATCCAAAGTTCAAATGAGTGGATTGCATCTTTATTTCCCAGTAAGATGAAAGATGACAGTGTTCCCATTCTGGGAGTTAACCAATGGAAACTACATCTGTTAAAGGAAGGAACGCACACCATGCACACTGTTAGATGTTTTTGGCAGAGAAAATGCACCGTTTGTGAAATGCTTTTTGTAAATGCAATTTAGTACAGTTCTATTTTGTTGTTTTCTTTTTTATTGTTGTTCTTTTTCACTCTCATCTTTCTCTCTCTCTCTCTCTCTCTCTCTCCCTCCCTCCCTCCCTCCCTCCACGGTGGCTGTCGGGGCATTTTGGAGCGGAGGTCCAAAGCGGTGACTCAGGATCAGCCTGTCAGAGGAGGGATGGCAGCATCAGGACTGGCATTTCCCAACATTTTTTCTATATGTGAAACATTATTTAAATGTTAGAGGAAACAGACACCTCGGGGGTGGACACGCAACACACTGACAGGACTAAAAAATGACAGCACGTCACCTTTCCTTTCCCTCCCTCTCTATCGCTCTTCTTCTCCCTCCCTCGCCCTCTCTTTATCTCTCTCCTCTCTCTCCCTCTCTCCCTCTCTCTCTTTCTTTCTCCCCCACTCTCTCTCTTTCTTTCAAATTCAAATTCAAATTCAAAAGTGCTTTATTGGCATTACAAATAGGCACTTGTTTTGCCAAAGCAGTACAGAACAAGAAATCAGAACATATATGGAACATATACCGCCATGCGTCGCTTAACGTCCATGATATGTTCTGTGAAATAGGACATTATGTGATTTGGACGTTGTGCAAACACCATACTATATACAGTATATGGTATACTATGTACTGTACCATTATACGCCTGGCAGTGCAATCACTTTATCGCAATCACGTCCGGTTACGGTGACTCTCCCCTGATATCCCATCTTCCAAGCGATCACTGTGACTAACTATCCACAGAGGAAAATGATCAAATCACAGCAATCATCTCTGGGAAGACAGCAGCACTAGCCTTTTTTTTAGGTACCAACATCAGGGGGGCAAAATGTGACGCCAAAGTGGGATATGAAAACTGGAACTCAAATCATCACTGTGGGGGTGCCCCTGACACCCCAAAACACATGCAAGCCAGTCTAATATCAGAGTTATTAACATTAGCATCTCAGTAGCCCAGGACAGTCTCAGACCAGGGTTCCTATCCATGTGTCTTAACTCATTTATGTGCTGCTATAGTTTACAGCTAAGGAGGCTACAGAATGTTGCACCAACACACTAGATACCGTAAAATCCTGTGCTAAGCTAGCTCGCTAACAAAGCGCTGTTTCGTTTTCTCTTTCCAGCATCCCATTCCCTTCTAAGGCACAGATGCCAGTCACAGACCATCAGCTAGCCAGCCAACCGGCTAATGTTGCACATATCAGCCTCATGAAGAGGCAAGCCAAGACTAAAAAGGTGTCAACACACTAAGACTTATGGAACACAGTAATATGAAACAATAAAACGCAGCTCCAAGGCCAAGGATGACTGTGCTGTACATCTGAGCTGTGTATTACCTGCTTCACCTCTCAGATCACCCTCTGCTTGTGTCGCCCGACCAGCGCCTGAATCAGCTGATCCCAAAGGACCCAAGCTCGAGCCCAGCTACGTCAGCCGTCGACACTGACCAGGACCCTATGATGTTGGTTTTCCAAAGCATCCTCGTTTAGCTTAGAGATGTTTTCATTGTCAGGATGTCACAGCATTTCATATTAAAATATATTTGATCTTAAAAGAACAGCTTAAAGAATATTCCTTTGCTTGCACTGCATGCTAAAAATCACTGGAATCCCAGCAAGAAGATGGATAACTACTCCCACCAATCAGTTGAATCTCGGTCAAACCAGGATAACTCTGCACTCATTAAGTGGTGCGACACAATCGCAAGCGTCTCTGTCCCTCTCCCTGGAGGGACTGCCGCGCTCCCCTCTCTCCTGTCCCGAGGCCATCCCGTCATCACAGCCACCTATTGATGCTGCTGAAACGGCCAGGACAAAGCACTCAGTGGCCCACTACCTTTTGGTGCAATGATAGTAAATTTCTCCCTTAAAGCAGTCGTGCTTTATCTCAATTTTTCCATTCCTATTTCTCTTCTGGCTTCTCATTACTTCTCTCAGACAGCAGAGGAGAAAAACGGCACCCTCCTGTTTGGGAATTTTAAACAGAGGCCACCACTGTGAAGCTGAGCGTATCTCTCTTTTGTCTTGGGGGGTGGGATGTTGGGTGTTTTTGGTGGGGGCGGGTCACAGGATGTGTAATTTACAGTTGTGTTCATTTGCAAGTTGTCTGCAGGTTTCCTTCCTGAGTGAAAAATGTGTGATCCTGGTGGGGGGGGTCTCCCCAGTCCCACTGCCTCATGGGAAATCTCACCTACCGCAGCAAAAGGACTGTTAGCTTGTAAGCTCTTACTGATATTTTGCAGCACTGCTGGGGTTCTCTCTTTCCATAGCATAAAATATTGCTTTTTTATTCTATGTTGAGCTTGCTGGATGTGGAACTGCCACAACATGCTCTTATGAAAAGAGAAGATTAGATGAAAGATCTTAAGTTAGAAGCAATTCTCTTAAATGGGGGTAGCAGTTTTTAAGTAAAGTTGGACAAGGAAGCAAATCAAACGTCATGGAAAAGTAAATGTTAATCAGTATTATTGGTTGAGTACAGTGTCCGTATTTATATACTATGACATTCCTCTCCCACACACACACACAGACATACACACACACTCACATGCATGCACCCACACACAGACCAATACATTTGCAATCCAAAATGATGAGGAGATGGGCCAAGATCTTTCTTTTTTTCCATTTTACAATACTGGTTATTATTAATATCATTTATGCTTTTCAATTGTTATCTTTTGTGGTTACATTGATAATGACAACCATGTCCAGTAATATATCACTTGCTGACCATGCTGGTATTCACATCTGTGGCTTCCGCTGTTTTCATTAAGCATAAAATTGCACCCAACATCTTTGCAATCAACACAGTTTATGTGAAAGCTAGGTTAAACAGAAGTTTTATTAAATGAGTAGAAGCTTCATCATTCATTCATTGGAAGTTTAAATCATATTTTACTGGATAATCTGAACGTCCCTTGACAGTTTAATGTTTTGAAATAGAATTTTATTTGTATGAGAAAATATATTTTTAATATGCCCAAAGTATTGTGTACATTATATCCATATCCCAGACTGAATGCCTGCCCCAGAAAGCCCCCAGGTCTGTGATAATTACTCAAGACCCTGGTGATTTCAGGTCCCATTTCAACAGTGTGCTAAAATCACTGATGTGTGTTATTTTTACCCACCACAGGCAATAAAAAGACCCCTAAGGCTGGCAATCCCATGTCAACAGTGCCGTAAAGCAGAGCCACACCATGCTGCTGTAACTGATTAACTGTGAAACTGCTTACTGTACCCATTATGGTACCCCTAATCGAATTCTGTGCTCCCCTAACCCCGAGAGTCACTGGCGATGGGAGTGAACTGAAGTATGAGGGTGTGAAGAAGGGGACTTTTCTCACAGCTTGGCCAGAGTCTGCTTTGTTCACCGGAGGTTCTTCTGCCTGTTGCCCAGGTAACAGCCCAACCTGTTCCAGAATCCCTTTCAACAACGGTGACCCAGATATTTTGAAGCTGGGAAGCACAACATTTCTGCAACTGAGAGTGATTCAGAGAGGGGCGGGGGGGGGGGGGGGCATCCATCCTGTTTTCTCCTGTTCAGTTACTTTTCACTCTTTGTTTCTCTCAGACACAACCAGGAGACTGCAGGGATCAGCAGGTATAGAGAAAAGAGGAAGGATTTCTCCAAGTTTAAAGGGAAAGATAAGTGTATCTGTGTATTACTTAGGCACAGTACATGCACTATATTCAAAAAACATGTAATTACACAGGACTTACATTTGTCAAACCTGTTCCTGGCTTGTGTAATAAAACATGTGTAACAACCACAATGAGTGTGAAAGTACTGAGTGAATACACAGGTGTGTTATAGCCCAAAATGGGACTGTGGAGGACTGACCATGACCTTAGTTCCCATGGTGATTTGGAGTTTTCAAAGAAAACAGACACTGTGTCCATTTGCTGTGGTAAAGGGTTGAAACCGGAGGTGTCTCATTCGATTCGTGTGTGTGCATTGGTTTTTGTTCCAATTACCCTAGATGAATCAGCCTGATTCATTTTCCCAAAGTGGTTGTATGTATTTTTTTTTTTACCCTGGTGTGGTTCCCAAAATGCACTGCAGTGAAATATTTGCAAACAAGGCTCATGCACAATCGTCTGCTGTGGAGCACTATTTTTAGCACCTCCCTCAGCCCCACCCCATTCTCCGGATGAAGGCTTAAAGTTTCCAGTTTTTGAATAACCCCCTCTGGCATTTGTCTCCTTCTGAGAGCACTTCCTGCTTTAAAGGGGAGACATTACCTTTGTGATGATCTAGTCATTTTGTGACTCATGATAAATAAATATAACTGCATGGAGAGGGAGCAAACAAATGTGTTTTTTTTATTATTATATTGAATGTAGTTGAATGTTTCTTGAAGGAATCTGTGGTCCGGTTTTAATATTACAGATTTAATATTTAAAACAAATATTTAAGTATCTTCTTTCAAGGGTCGGATTTATAAATTAAATCTTTCCAAAGAAATTATTTATTTATACTACCAGATTTCTAAATCTGCAGGAAAACTGGCCTGTGAAAATGTTCCTATTCAAGTTTACAAACGGCACCCCATACACGATGGGTGACACGCTAAATTAAAAGCATCTGATTGCATGAATATTTAACAAATGCAGATCAGTGTACATACTTACTGTGCACAAAGCCTTAACAGGGCAAGATTTCACTGCCATTACAAAACCCAAATTAAAGTTTTCAATGTTCAAAGGCAGATGCTTAACAGCCACCTTCAATGTGGTATTGCAAATGCCAGCATTCTGGGAGGGAGAATTCACCTGGTAAAATGCAAAGAAACATGAAAGAACCAGGCGACACCTGGAAGGTAAATTCAGAGGATTTTTTTAAAATGGCTGTAGCATCCCCTGAAGACAGAGAAAACAGGAGAAACAAAGAATACATAAACTACAAACAGCAGGATAAAAAGGAAACAAGGAGCCTCTTGTAATGTTTGTACAAAGGTATTTTCAAAGCTTGTAAGGAGTGGGCTTAGCTGCTGTTTTAATTGGCATGGCTTAAAAGGTCCTCCTCTCACAAACTGCTTTTAGGCACACTGCTCCTGTTGACCAGATGCGCTTTCTCTAGGAACACGGTTGTTGCTCATTCTAAAAATACTCGTGTGATTCACTGTTTGTGCCATTTGTTTCTTTGTGAGGCAGCTGCTTTTGTAAGCCATGTGGGACAGAGAAGAATACACCTGATATGATAAACCATGCCTTCTTTGCAGCAAATGTAAGCAAAAATACTTTCCTTTCATACTCTCCAGTACAAAGCATTATCTTTGGGCTCTCTTTACAATGGATGTGTTCTGTTAAATACTGCACGTAACTGATGAGGTACAAACCTTTATCTCAGACATGAAATTATTTCTAATGCAACTTTACCCTGCGCCGATTCATTCTCTGTGCCGATTCAGTCTCTGTGCCAATTCAGTCTCTGTGCTTATTCAGTCTCTGTGTCGATTCAGTCTCTGTGTTGATGTGCTTATTTTGTGACTGTGCCAGTTTAGTTTATGGGCTGATTCACTAAGTGCTGATTGACCCCCTCTCCCATGCTTATTCAGTCTCTGTGCTGACTGTGTCACTGTGCCTGATTCAGAAGGAACCTATTCAATCTCTGCGCTAATTCTCATACTTGAGATTCTGGGCTGATTGAATCTCTGTCCTTATGCCAGTCCCTATGCTGACTTAAACTCTGAGACGACTCAGTCTCTGACGAATGCTTCTACACTGTGTCGCGCCTCATCAGATTAGCTCTCAGGTCAGAGTGTTATCTAAAAGCGGCCCCCGGGCAGATTCGTCAAGATGGCAGCCGGAGTCTGCCTCGTTTATACATGTTCTGATGACAAATTGCCCCTCGGACCAATCAGAGTCAGAGCCGGTGCTCCTCACTTCTGCCCTGCTGAGCTCACACAAAGCATTCTGGGACAGAATGTCAGACAGGCCCCCCTCCCCACCCCGCTGTAGTGTGCACACCTGAGAAGCCAAAACGTGGTGTTCATCGTAAGGGCTAATTCCAACGGACCAACCACTCCCGCCACTTTGGGGCAGATATGAAGTTCCTTGCTGTAACTACGATGTGATGGGAGTGATTTGCCCACTGGAGTTGTACCTCTCTTTCCTTCTTTCTCCATCTTCTGTGCTCTCCTCTCTCCAAGGTCTGTCCCTTTCTCTCCTTCCTTCTGTTTTCTGCTCTGTCTCTCTCCTTTCTTCCTTTCTCAGTCTCTCTGCCTCTCTGCTCCTTCCCCTATTTTCTGTTGTCTGTGTCTCTCTTTTACTCTGTTTTTGATCTTTCTCAAGGATTAAGAATTCAACATTTTGGCTTTGATAGAATGACAGAATTTTTTCAGTGCTAGTAAAGAATTTTAGGACAAAAACACATAATAATTCCTCCCCTTTCTGCCATTATAAATCATAAAGACATCCAGGCATGAGAAAAAAGTAATAATAAAATATAAAAAATAACAAAAGAATATTTTAAAATATATATATATAAAAAAGGACATAACTCTTTCCCCTATCTCTGTCTCGCTCTCTCTTGGTTAAATACACAAGGCCGTGGCTAAAACATTGATTTTTCATTCTGTAAATAATGTATTTCTAATGAAAAGACAGCCTTCTGGGGAAGGAAACATTGAGAGTGTTACTGATTGGAGAGGTGAAGAGAGTCAGGAGTCCAGAAGTAGAAAAGCACAGAGAGCAGGGAACAGAAAACTGAATACTTATCTTTGAAACTCAGATACAAGATTTCATTTAACTCTACTTCTCCACTGGATGTTCTTAAAATCAAGAATTAAGACATTGTTTAAACATTTATTTTTTTAAGTATTTATTTTACAAGATATGAGTTAAGATATGAGTTAAATATTTATTTTCAACCAAATATTTATTTTTGAAATTTTGAAAGCTAAGATGTTGCTTTAATCTGAGACAGAGTGAGTACTATCATTTAGATGGAAATCTGAAAAAAATGCTAGATTTATATCCAAATTTAAGACTGTTTGTTGATAGCAATGACAGTGTAGCTAACATCACAGAGGACCAGACATCACCAGCTAGCCTGGTACACACAGCGTACATGCGGAGAGGCCGCAGTAATGCTGTGTTAGGCTGTGTTCTCTCAGAACCTGAGGGTAACGGCTCCTGAGAGGGTACGCTTTGCGCTCACCAAACGCCATCATCCGCCCACAGATGTGATCGCCCACCACTAATCCAACCCGACAGCCACTGAGAGTGTGGGTGCATCCACTGTGTGACTGTCACTTTGGAGGACTCCACCTCTGTGCGGGGGGGGGGGGGGGGGGTGCTCCTGAGCCTGACCACCCTTCCAGACAGAACTGCCAGCATCTCTGCAATCACAGGGATCCGCTGATGCAGGGAAGCACATGAGAGACTATTTCAATGCTATCTAGTGATATTTTCGAAATTTTAAAAATATCTTCCTGGGGGTGATGCCAGTAACTACAGGGGAACAGCTTCTTTTGTGTCGGGGTTTCTAGAGCCATTTAAATGATTGTCATTTAGCAGACTCTCTTATCCAGAGCAGCTTATACAGGTTACAGTTTTTACGTGTTATTCATTTATACAGCTGTATATTTACTGAGGCAATTCTGAGTTACGTACCTCCCCCTAGGGTACAGCAGCAGTGCCCCAATGGAGAATCAAACCAGCAACCCTTTGGTTATGAGCCCTCCACCTTATGGTACAATGCTGCCCATTTCAAACAAATGTTTGAATACACCAATGCCTCTTTCTTTCCCCAGTTGCATGGCAGCTGGTCTGTAAAAGTAGTCTTATTAGATGGAGTAGGATAGCACTACATAGTA
Organism: Megalops cyprinoides; assembly: GCF_013368585.1. Classification (NCBI taxonomy): domain Eukaryota; kingdom Metazoa; phylum Chordata; class Actinopteri; order Elopiformes; family Megalopidae; genus Megalops; species Megalops cyprinoides. The sequence continues at coordinate 47,313,561 of NC_050583.1, forward strand.
TATCGAAGATGGACAGCAGATGGGTGTATTGGGATTTTGACCTCTCACCCCTTTCCCCATGTGCATTAAAAGGGCAACTTTTCCTCTCTTTTTATTTTCAAAAACAGACTGAGGCTGACCCCCAGAATCCATTAACACTTGCCCTTGATTTCAATTGCAAATAAAATTATGTTTTGTTTTTCTTTTTTTTTTTGCTTCCTTAACATACCAAAATGAATGGAAACTAACTCAGTTTGCATCCAAAAACAATTATGGTGGCATTTGATTGTGAATCAGATGTTGCTGTAGGAAAGTTGTTGCTTCAGCTGAGGCAAAATGACCAAACTGAAACATTCAACACTCACATCCTCTTCTATGCCAGTTTTTCCATTTCCTAGTGCCTGCAGCACTTCCGCTGTGATTTTGGTTCAATAGCATTCATGCTGCAAAGAAACTGGCAGCTTCTTGAAGGCTCTAACGGTTTTCCCAGAAGCTCTCCCTCCTAACAGCAAAGTTCATTCCCCCTTGGGATGGATTGAATTCATTCTTTTGCAATGTCCCTGGTTAAAGAAATTAATCATATTCTAAATACTGGTTTTGGCTTGTTACCTCAGTAAGTTAATTATCTGCATAGGTGACAGTAGTATTTTCTGTTGAAGAATATTTGTATAATTTGTTATTGAGTGGAATTTGGCTCCATCGGTTTTTGATGTGGGTAGCTGTGAGCTTTTTTATTATTATTGCCTCTTCCTCTCTTTGTGGAGCAGGGGGACCAGGGAGACCAGTGAGTCCCGCACCACTGATGTGCCTGTGAGTGGAACCTCTCTCAGAGCCGTGCTTAGAGAAGCTTTGTTTGAGGAAGAGCTCTGGAGACCAGCGATACTGGAGATACTGAACACTGAAGACTTTCATAATCGTGGGGCCAGTGGGAACAGAGGAGGTGAGCAAAAGACAGGTGTCCTTATAGACATACATGTGCTCTCTCTGTCTGTCTGTCTCTTTCTCTTCCTTTCTTTCTCTGTCTTTCTGTCTCTCTCTCTTATTCTCTCTATTTCCATCTCTTGCTCTCTCTCTCTTTTACTCTCTCTGAGTCCACCTCTCCCTCTCTCTCTCTCTCTCTCTCTCTCTCTCCCTCTCTCTGTCTCTCTCTCTCCCTCTCTCTCTGTCTCCCTCTCTCTCTCTCTCTGTCTCTCTCTCCCTCTCTCTCTCTCTCTCTCTCTCTCCCCCTCTCCCTCTCTCTCTCTCTCTCTGTCTCTCTCTCCCTCTCTCTCTCTCCCTCTCCCTCTGTCTCTCTCTCCCTCTCTCTCTCTCTCTCTCTCCCCCTCTCCCTCTCTCTCTCTCTCTCTCTCCCCCTCCCTCTCTCTCTCTGTCTCTCTCTCTCTGTCTCTCTCTCCCTCTCTCTCTCTCTCTCCTTCTCTCCCTCTCCCTCTCCCTCTCTCTCTCTCTCTCTCTCTAGACTGCAGCAAACAGAGTGCTTGGATGATCAGCAAAATGGCAACCAACGCAGCTGCTAACCCTCTGGCCTGATTTCACCCTGAGGGAGAACTCCTGCAAGCACAGCCTGCTTACTAAGCAACACACTCAGTCGCTCACGTCTCCTGCAGGGGTACTTACAAAACCCATGATTCTACTGGCATCATCAGCTGAGAAAGAGCAGGGAGGTGCTCTTGTGCTTTCATATCCATTTAGGAACGTAGATCATAGGTCCACTGTTGTGGAATCTCACCTTCTAGAAAGAAACTTCAGTGATGAAACAGAGTCAGAGTGCAGTGAGACAATTCCGTGTTTATTCTGAAAGCTCTCAGTGGAACGTCATCCAACAACTCGCATAGAGAAGTCAGAGCAATTCCAACTTTCAGTAGTGTACATCACAATATTTATGCAGTGATAAGGTGTGCAACTCTCAAATAGGCGCATATGTCATTTCTAGGCAGTATCCAGCCAGAAAAGTTACAGCTGTGTTTTGAAATATTCTGTGGTTAGCAGTTAATTAAAAATGAAAAATTCCCTGAAATACATTGTTTTGAGCCAGGTGAAACCATATCTATTGCTGACCGGGCATGGCCTGTGTGCTTCCTTAGACCCACACAGGACAGAAACCAGTCAAGGCTGTGAAGCAGATAATGTGCTCCGCTCAGAAATATAAGATACAACATCCTTAACATTTCAGGAGAGTACACAGAAGGCTTTGTGAAGAATAATGTCTTTGTGTATAAGTTTTATACATGCAGGTGGAAACAAAGAGTACAAAATGATCACACAGAAGGCACTCAGCCTCACACCACATAGTGTGCAGCGGTGTGGCACAATGAGGAGGAACAGGGCTTATAACCGAAAGGCTGCTGGCTCAGTTCCCTGCACTTCTGTTTTACCCACGGGCAAGGTACCTAACCCAGGGTTGCCTCAGTAAATGGACAACATTGTGTAAAATTGTGTAACTATGTAAGTCACTCTGTGTAAGAGTGTAATGACGGTAATGTGACGTAATGAACACATCTCACCTCCTGTCTGCCTGTGTTTTAGTGGTTTTAAGTGGTAAAAAGGAGGTAAAAACCTGCTGAACTGCACCACTCTGGGGTCAGAGATGAGTAACCCTGCCTTATTGTGTCCCTCCACCTGCTTTGATGAGTGTAGGATGTGTTACAGAGTTGATGTGTTGGCTTTAAAGGAGAGCAGGGGTGTGCGTGAGGTAACAGAGATGGGTCACTATAAACAACCCTCCAAAGCACCCAGTGATTCATCCTCTTGGCATTAACATCACATTACAATATTGTCATTTAGCAGATGCTCTTATCCAGAGTGATTTACATAGATAACATTTTTTTTTTACACATTACCCATTTATATAGCTATATATTTACCTAGGCAATTCTGGGTTAGGTACCTTACCACAAGGGTACAACAGCAGTGCCCCAGCGGGGAATCAAATCAGCAACCTTTCAGTTACAAATCCTGCTCCTTACCACTGTGCTACACTACCACCCTTTTACTGAATTTCCATTGAAACCAGTGAAGTCTAGGAATTACAAGTAGTCCCCCCCCACACCACACACACACACACACACACACACACACAAATCTCCACCTCCTTCAGCCCAGTAAAAAAGTAACTTGGCAGGAAATCATTTTGCAGCTCCCACCAACAACAGCTGCATTGATCACAGCAAACTTGCACTTAATTAAAAATACACGAGTTTTTCATTATGATTAATAGAAGTGTCAGCACACTGGAAGGATGGAAAAAAACATTTTCTTTTTTTAAATTTTATGTCAGATGAAGTACTGCAGAATCACCTGCAGCTATGATAAATTCAATGTGGCAGCTTACATGATTATTATCTTATAACCCACTATGTGCATACATCAGTCAGACTGAGAAAAGAGAAGTTTGACCTCTGACCTCTGAAGACATATTGCTTTTGTCCTGATGCCAAGAGCTAATTTTTAGCTGAAGCATTGCGTAGTGTTAAGAAAACACATTTGGCACCAGAAGATCGTATGTTTGATTCCTCTGTGGGGTAGAGCCTTCATTAACTTCAGCGTTGTACCTAGACAGCCTCAATATCCAGCTGCACAAACAGAAAACAAGAAAGTACAGACGTTGCAATAATAAAAAATAATTCATGTTATTACACGCCATTTTTATTGTCAGCACACATAGTATTAGATTTAATGTTGCTTACCGTGAAAGTATACTTTTTTAAATTGCATAAGCAGGTACCTTTTTCTCTTTCCTTCCCTCCCTTTGCACGACAGGAGAGAAGTTGGGTAGAGTTTCCAACTTTGCACTATTGTAACTACATTTAGCTTTTTCTGGACCGGCAGCCATTTTTTTCCTTTCTTTCTTTTTTGAAAGCTAACAGCCACACGTCTTGCTCTTTTCACGATCAGTTTTTCAGCTTTGCTAAGTGTAGTAATTTAGATGCGAGCACATCAACACTCACACTGACACTGACATTAACACCAGCCCAACACTTTAAGTCGCTTGTTCACGCCTCCTCATTACCGTTTTCCAGGCACTATTCTTTGCCCGGAAGCAGCCCTTTGCTCCTCGTTGGAGCTTTTTAAATGAAAGCGTCTTGAAAATCATAAATCAGTGCCAAAGAAAGATGCCACCAATTAGGGAGATTTGGAACACCCTTTGTGGCAACAGAAACTAAAGAAAAACCGTGCTGTCAACAGAGCAGGGTTGATGATAAACACATACAGTATTTCTGTGTGCATATTCACATTTGATGAATATTCATTAAGGTGGCACGATCAGATTATTTTGTATTAGCATATTGCTCAGCATGTCGTTTTGCCAAAAACACTGATATGCAGTTTTTCAGCGCTCTTCATGGGGATAGAGCCCAGATGCTTCTTTATCATTACTGTGGGCTCTTCCACTGAAGGATCGCTTTCCACTCGCCTACCACGGAGGTTGTTTTTACACAGAGTGTACAGCACTCTGTGTAAAAACACAGCCATGGCCAATGCCACGTATTAGTTTTGAAATCACCAAAACTGGGGTTTCACTATGAGGCAGTCTGAAAACAGTTTCTCAAAAATGGTTTAAATTACAGCAGATCAGATGTAAGATATAATATTATGGAAAAACGGAAATATTACTCACAAATATGTCTAATCTAATTGGTCGTATGGTATCATTTCGAAGTGAAAAATGATTGCTGGAGATACAACATCAAATGGAAATGTCATTTCGTTTAATTTACATCACTTTAATGGGTGCAGTTCACACATCGAAAATACATTCCTCGCTTTAACACGTTTATTTATTTAGTTTTTATGATCGTTTATATGTTGTTGCTGAGGAATATGATGTTATACAAAAGTGTGTATCTTGCTGTCTCGTAAATGAAGCTCCTCAGAGACAGCCACGCGCAATGAAAAGCAAGACAGTGACAAGAAAGATCCGCATGGATTCCAGCTCCTGTGTTATTAACTGTCAGTGTGAGATCATTTTCCCAGGTCCGGTCCTGCCGGTAAAGAGGTCACACGGAGAGGCACGGAAGTGCTGCATAGGGGATGTACCGGACAATCCCAACGTCGGGCCAAGATTACGAGATCGCTTTTTTTTTAAAGCAGAGGCGACAATGCAGAGACCGCACTTAGCTTTGCGCTAGCGAGAACTGCACTATTCCTCATGAGAGAGAAGCGACAGACGATTTTATTATCGGGACACGCGTGAGGAATGAGAGATTTCAACAGATGCACGCAGGAGCCCCGCAGTGTAAGTGCCATGTCCTCCTGCGACGTCCCCGGGGACGATTTACGAGCACGCCTTCTCCGTTGCCCTCGATGCTACCGTGTATCGTCAGCACCTGTCATGGCTCTTTTACCTCGTTCATTTTTAATCTGACTATTCAAGCTCAGGAAACCGCAATGTGCCTGGACACTGACCGCAGGATATATTATACACAGCAGAGAGCCATCATGTTAAAGAAGCTGAAAAGTACAGCTCAGGCGGAGCACCTTGAAGTAGATCCTAAACAGAGCCCTGAACTCTTGCACTGACCCGCAGCAGTGTGGCATACTGGTAAGGAGCAGGGCTCATGACAGAAATTTCAGTTTGTTTCCCTGCCGGTGAACTGCTGTTGTACCCTTGGGCAAGGCACTTAACCCACAATTGCCTCAGTAAATATTCAGCTCCATAAATGGATAGTAATTGTACCCAAAGTCATTCTGGATTAGAGCATCAGTTCAATCACAATAATGTAACGCAAAGACCACTTAGGCCTGGATTCAATAAAAAAAAAAACAACAGTAATATTCTCACTTAATTGTGAGTCAACATTACGGAAAAGTGTTGATAGAATCCAGGCCTTAGTGATCCCGTTCACCAGTAGTGAACAGGAAATAAGGCAAGCCCGGCTAAAAAGGGAAAAAGTTATTTAATGAATTTGTCAGCAAAAATGGCAGCCCCCTGTAAAAAGCTCATAATCTCCATATTGGTCACTATATTTCAAGACAGAACAGAAGAGCTAGTGGGTTGGCAGAATGCGTTCTAGCGAGATTCACAAGAAAGATTCATTTGGCAGCAAATATGAGTGGAGGACCTGCCTCCATTACCTGAGAGAACAAGAGAGCACCTCATAGCATCATGTCACCGTGAGTCATTGTCACTGGATGATAACAGTGCCCTCAAAAGCAATCAATCAACCATTCAATTAATTATTCAACCAGCCAGTCACTCAGGTGGCGAGTCAGTCAGCCAATCAGTCATTCATATTTTAATTGATACTGCGCTTGATAAATACCTGTTTGGCAGAGCACTTCACAGATTCAAGATCCACAAAGTCACAAAGTCTTACTAAGAGAAGTAGGCAGTATATATCTTTCTTGCCACAAAAAATAAAGAAAAACCAAATTCTTATTTCATGAAAGAATAAGGTTAGTTTTCACATCACATATTCTCTCTGTCTCCTATAAGTGTCTCAGCACCTGCCACTCATAATCAGGAAAAAGCTGAGTCTCATACAGAAATAAAAGACCAGAACTGTTCTTAATTAATATGAGAGATTAGTCCATTAAAAGCAGCTCTGAGAGTGATTGTGTTTAACTGTCTTAATGGGAGAGTGGTTTCTGAGTGCAGCCCCGCGCTAATTCAGAGGAGGAGAGATCATTTGTGAGGTAACAAATTGACCTGTGTGTGGGCTGTTGAGCCTCATTTGTTAGGGTCACACAACACTGTAGACAGGAGCTCACAGTGTGTGGCATGACCTGCGTTGCACACCTACACTGCACTTCCCTTTGTTTTGTTTTTTTTCCCTCTTTTGGCAGTGGCTCCATCGCACCTACTTCCCTGTAGTGCAGGTGAAATAGACGTGACCTCACCTGGGTCGGCAGAGGTGGGCATTTCTGTTTGTGCTGGAATGCGTTTCAGTAGCCAGCGTTTGTGGCCCCGAAGCATCAGTATCATGTTATCATTCTATGACTTTATCATTTTTCACATCTATATTAGGTGCTGCAGGTGAGGTAGAGAGGGAGAAGGTGTTTTTATAAGTGACTGTCACACAGCGTGGGAGTGGTCAGGTTTGGGAGTGATCGTATGGGAGTGGGGGTTTGTTTTTCTGTTTCTTTGTGCAGCTGGGAGGCAAGGGGAAAAACTGGGTAACTTTAAGTCTCCCCTCCCGGTGCCAACAACAGAAAAATAATAAACTGAAATAACAAAGGAAAACTAAACAAACAATAAATCAAAGCTGTCCCTTTTCAGGGTCCCGTTTCAGCCCTCCCTCTTGTCCTCTTGCTGCTTCCCTACAGGTCCAGGACAAAATAGGCCTTTTACAGCCGACACCCCTGACAGAGGTCGTTATCCTAATGCTGCCTGCATGTACCGGCTCCATCTGTGCCCAAGAGGGTTTTCTTCTCCTTGCCCTTCCCCACAGACAGATGCATGCCACTGTGATATTCACGTATGTGGGTATCTCTGCATTTTGATGTTTTCTCTTATGTTTTCTTGTGGTCACGGTTTAGATTAGCTCAACTGGGCTTGTCAGAGGCTTTGTAGGGGAGGCCATTTTGGCTGTTCAAGTTAGTCTTCTCTGAATAATGAAAGTGAGCAGGTTGCTGTCGTAACACAGGGTCTGTGGACACAGCCTAGAACAGCTTGGCATTGCGTGGTCTTAATCATGTAATTTTTTCTTTTGTCTTGTTTTCTGTCTGTCTGATTCTGCACTGTACGCTATATTTTTTAGCACTTAAACTTAAGGCATTACAGGTTCTCTATATTGTCTGCTACTCCTTACCCTTAGCCAGACTTCAACCAATCCTTATCAGTTTGACCTTTGACTTTTTTAGTAACCCCACCAAACTAAATGTCCAAAATACATTACAGATGCATTTCAGAACCACAAGATGTGGGACACACTAAAATAAAAAAAAAAACCAGGTGGTTTCATTTCCTCCTGACAAAGCTGTTTCTGTGGAAACACCTGTCTCAATGAGTGGGTGTTTTTGTTTTTGTTTGTTTGTTGTTGTTTTTGGCAAGTATACATCTTTTCACACTGTCTATTTTAAGTGTAGGTTTTGTTTTAATTGCATGCCTCTTAACAGGGTTAAAGACCCTACCTGATGTCGGTTTGCAGTGTGTCATTTCTAAAAAGAGACATATCAACTCCCATCAGTACCTGTCTTGTTTATATCGAATAAGACAACAAATGTGTTTACCCACAGAGCAAGGCTACCATTTACAAACACAATGCAACTCAATCCAAAGAGCCTGAATATTTAACCAGACTGCTGTGATTTTTTTTTTTTTTGTACACTCTGAAAGCGTGCACTGTTTATAGCAGAAATATGAAAACATGAATAGTTGTTGTATTTATTGATCTTAGCTGAAATAACATGCATCCATGCAGTGCTGCATCTGCAGAGAAATTAATCAAAAAACAGATTTAATTAACAGATTAAATAAGCCTCTGCACAAATGCATAAACAACTATTAACTTACTGAAATATGTCCAGCTGTGTTTTACAAGATACGTGTTTTTATGTATATATACGTGTTTATATATGTATATATAAACAACACCACAGATTAACTGCAATGAATAATGAATGTGTTGCCTAAATATTCAATGTAAAAATATCAAAGTAAGACGAGCTGTGATCGACTAGTGTCGAGCATCCAAGCATTCCTATGAAAAAGTAAATTAAATGTATATTTATTTCAGAAGATCATTAGCTATAACAGCAGGGCACTTCAACTCACCTGTACCACCACCTGAGCGATGCATGGCAATGATTGATGCTCCCAACACATCAGCACAGGGGTGGGAATGGGAATTTGGGAATGTTTTCTGTGCCACCTCTACCATGTACTTTGCATTACATTACATTCATTTAGCAGACTATACACCTGCACCAAGCCTGCTTTATTTCTCCAGAGTCTCCAGTAAAGAAACCTCTTGTGTCATAAGTCATCTTTGCATTTGGCTTCACCCTATCCCTGCTCACATATTGTTAACATATTGTACTAGTTGTTGTTCATATTTAACAGGGAGAGAAGGACTGTCACATGATTTGTCCAATGGCTTGTTCCCAAAATAGCCAGAGCTTCACAGGGCTAGTGGTCAGTAGCAGGAAAGAACTCCCTTATGTAGAGAGACTGCCGGGTAGGCAGATCCTCCCATTAACTGGGGGAACCTGTGGGGTGGTTTTTAGGGGGGATGTGTATCTTGGATCACTTGCTTGCTCCCACAAAAGGCCAGAGCTGATTTTAGTGTTTCAAATAAAGTGAGCTTCTCAAAGGTTCACTGTACCAACAAAGCACTCTGACTACAGGAAACACCAACTGTTGTAATGTTGAATGACACTGACAGATGCTTTTGGAGCTTGTTGAATGGGGAGAAATGGCTACAGAAAAAAGTCAGCAAGTGCTGGCATATGAGGCACAGCAAGCTGCCACTGTCTGTGTGTTGTGGATCATTTGGTAAATTTGGGTCAGTGCACAAGCTCTGTTCAAAAAAAGTAAATAAAATCTTTTTAAGAAGCAGTTAATGTCCTCTGTTGTTAAAGCAATATTAATATCCATTATTAAAGCATTAAGTGCTGGATGTGGCCAGTACAGTCAGGTAGAGATGGTCTGCTCTCTCTCTCTGTCTCTCTCTTTCTGTCACAGCTAAGCTTAGCATAGTTTGCCCTGGACTGGCAGAAATAATATACTTTCATAAATACATTCATAAAACAGAGTCTAAGTAATCCACATTAATCCAGTTTAAATTAAATTGCTTTATCCTGTTCATGTGTGTGTTTTTTCTTCTTCTTTAGTTGGATCTTTTCCCCTAAATTAAATTATTTAGAAAAAAATGTGTTTCAGAAAGTTTCAGAAAGTTCACCTTTTACACAGTTTTATGCTATGCAGAAGTCTGCAACTCTCAACCAGATGTGTTTGTTGGGGCTGTGGGGGGTTTGAGGAGGAGGGGGGGGGGGGGGGGGCATACTGACCTAGATTAAAAACAGCTTCCTCATTTGTTGTTTTTCCAGCTTTAAGAATGCATCCCGAGTCTTGGAATGGCTGAGAGGGGAGGCAATTAGTGAGAATTTTCCCCGACATTTTTATCACGTCAGTACAACATTAACCTTTTGCTCCCTCCTCTCTGAGGAGCTGGCAGAAGGAGCTTCTTTAGTGGCTGACCACCACAGTGGTGCTCCACCTGGTTACCATGGATTCAAGCCGTCTTTTCAGACTCACTCCGCCAGTCACCCACAGCAGAGACACTGCTCAGAATGCAGGAATTCTGCCATATATGCAATGCCTTAAGTGCAGTGTTAACGTGTGCCAGGCATGGCTTTGTCTTAAGAACATCGGGAATAGCTGTTCCTCCTGTCATTCACCTGTCGGTTCTTGAGGAAAGCTAACACAGCCAATAGGGCAGGCACAGGAATGCCACACAGCCAATAGGGAAGATATAGAAATTCAAGCAGAACAATAGCCAATCTAGATTTTCTGTGTCTGCTTCCAGGCATTCTCTGTAAGTCAGTCAGTGAGTCAGCTTGCTGGTATCACACTGAAGCCCACTCACATTAAACTACTAGGCCCACATTACCACACACAAACTCAACAAGCCCTGTTCCAAAGCAATGTTGCTCAAGTTTCTCAGTGCAACTTGACCTTCTGTTTTCTCACCATACCCTCAGAAGAGAGAGCTGTCTTTCAACATGAATAGGTCACATCCGAGTTTCAATTTTCGAAAACTTGGCAGCTGGCATTCCGGGTAGACCTCATGTGGAAACCAATAAAGAAGAAATTCCTCTCCCCGCCTCCAGTTTCCCCACAACATTTCACTGATGATAGCCATGATTGTTGCATCATGCTTCCACACCAGAACACAGCTCTGTGGCGTAGTGGTGAGATGCAGGGCTTGTCAGTACTTCGGCCCCCTAGCTGTTATTTTGGTGTTTCTCCATGTCTGTCAGTGTCGTCCATGTGCTTTTGCTTACAGTCCCAATGTGTTCCGGCCCTGCCCTGCTCTCCGCCCTGTCCTCGCCCACCTGATTTCCTGATCACCTCCACCTGCCTGCCCACCTGCATCCCATCTCCTCGTCAGCCCAGACCTTTATATTCCCTGCTTGTCTCTGTCTTGTTGCCAGTTCATCTCAGTGTTTTCTCTGTTATGGTCCCGCGTTGATACTCGTGTTATTGTTCCCGTGCTGACTTCTGCCTGACTTCCTACCCTGTCCCTGCCTGCCGTCCTGCTTTGGTTGTCTGATCCGCCTGCCTACCCGGTTTTGACCCAGCCTGCTCCTCTCTTTGATCCCTGCTCCTGGTTTGGTTCTGCCTCGGACTGCCTTCCTGGTTTTTTGACACTGCCTGTACTGCCACTAAGAACTTGCCCTGCAGTTCCAATAAAACCCCTTTGGAACCTGTACACACCTTGTCTGTGTTTGAGTCCATGCCTGTGCCCTGACAGGGCTAGTTACTGAAAGGTTCCATTCCCTGTTGGGGCACTGCTGTTGTACGCCTTGGGCAAGGCACTTAACCCCTAAGTGTCTCTGTAAACATCCAGCTCTATGAATGGATAAAGCTGTACATCACTCTGGATAAGAGCATCTGCTAAATGACAATAATGTAATGTGATGTAGCCCACGCAATTTGGAGGCGGGTTCCTGGGTCACTTTGGGAGTCTAATGAATGGATCCTCACCCCAGTGGTATAGAAGTCACCAGGCAACAGGACAGAGAGCTTGAGAAAATGGCCAGTGAGTGTGGGAGGCATGTAAGATGGAGGCAGAGTGAGATTTTTAAGCACAGCACCCTCGGGAGCTGGTGGGAGAGTGTGAATTTTAATACAGCATCATTGCAAGCTGACGGAACAGTGCGATTTTAGACACAAGCTGGAGAAAGAGTGGGATCCCTGACACAGCACTGTGACGGCCTGGAGGAACACTGAGGGTTTAGACTGTAAGAGGAGAGTGGGGTCCCATGGACGCTCGTATGGGTGGAGCCATTGACAGTAATCTGTCAATCACTGAAAACATTATGACACTAGGCACTATGATTGGGTGAAATTGAGTTGTTGTGAGTTGTTGATAACACGTGGTAGCTCCACCTACTTCTGGGTTCATGAAGCCTCATAACTCCTTCGCTACCTTTTGACATACCGAATACTACATCAACATAGCATCACCTTCATGAGGCACACAGGTGATTGGGGACAGGAAATGAGGCAAGTTAACCCTTCGAATGTCATGATTTTGGTGAAATGACATGTGGGCTCCCAGATTGCGGAGAGTAGCATTTGCCTTTGGAGAATTCACTAAAACAGTCAAAAATTCTCTTGATTGGTTCTAAATAATGATTATTAAATAATTTAATGTTGCCAAGAAATGTTACACTCACCATGCAGAAAGGTGTCATTATGAGTCATATATTTTTATATATTTTGACATTTAGACACAGTGTAACTGCAGTTGTGTGTTGTAAGTGAGTTTGAATACAAACTAAACAGTGACTGGTATCTCACCATCCTTGTGTCATCTCCAGAAGACAACCACGGAAGTACTTAACAACATTTCAGACAGTACAGCCACAATCCTCTTTTAATATTCCAATTCACCGTCATCTAGGAAATGGTCATTCAGCTTTTACAGACAAGTAAATAACTTCATGATAGATTTTATTTTTCTTTTTTTCAGTTTCAGAACCACAGAATAGTACCATTATACATTCACCTGGAGATACTGGGAAATATTACACACCTGTGACTGTTTGATCCACATTGGCATATGCTTTGACATTGATTTTGTCCTCCCCAGCAACAGCAGGGTAACAGGCTGTCTTGGTTTGACCTCAAGCCCTTTGAGCAGGTTGGTATTTAGCCCTCGATGCGCCAGAATCTCCACTTTGCTATCTACATAAAAGGCACCAGCAGCCCTTTCCCTCCCTCCAAAATACCAGTGAGTCATTTCAGGCTCGGGTGCT